>NW_026928701.1:17500-30000 GCF_032062105.1 Saccostrea cuccullata | reverse complement strand
AAAATTGTTACATAAATTTACACTAAAAGAATAACCTTTCTACTGTTTTCATAAGTTAAATAGTCAAATAAATAGCTGTTTGACCGTGGACCGAGATGTTGGACCTTTCGATGAGATATTGCACCGTTTACGTCAAAGTTTGGGCGGGGTCAGATGTCAGAACTTTACGGAATTGACAGTTTTCAATGCAGTGAGTGTTAACAAAAATTTCATCATGATAATATCATAATAAACAGTAAAATGTATAACAAAACATTTATCGACTGTGTTCTCTAGATCTGGCAAAACGTGTTTTGTCGACCCCTTGAACAAAACTATTTGCCTTCGGCCTAATCGTCTCGTGCAAACAGTTTGGTTCTTGAGTCCGACAAAACGCATGTTGCCCTCGAACCCTGTCTTTGAATGTATAATGCTGGTTGCCTCAGACTGATTCTGGTACAACAGCCCGCCATGCTATGTGTTCACGAAACTGCGAAAGGGGGAGGGGTAAAGGGGGCAACATGTTCTGAGGAACTGTATATAGCTGGGGCAAGGTAAGGGAGGGTATCATGATAATGAAATGTATACATTGGAGAAATATTTTCGTATTTCTTCTTTTCAAAGTTTTTGGTTAATTATTTTTACATTGACACTTCTCATTTTATTTATCATAGACATACATTTCCAGCGCTTTAGGTAATATGCAATCCAGTCCCATCTTCAGGTTTCATTCTGTACATTTACCTATGTGAATTAATCTCATATTATCCAAAATATTCTAAATTAACATACTAAATCGTTTGTGTCTGAAGATGTGTTACTACATATTATAAATAAATAATAAATTGTGAACCTAATCGTGAGAATATACCAGTTAAATTTAACCCCCTTTCCAAAGAAAACGTCAAGGGACGTGAAGACGCGTCAGAGATCTGCCTTTTTCTAATTAAAGAAATGGTTGATATTATCAAGAAAGTTTTCATATTATAAATCTGGTAGATTTTATTTTAAGGAGATCTAGGCTTTCATATTCGAAGTGAGGGTTCTGAATTCGTGAATTGAATTTTTGTGATATACATGTACGAAAATTACATACTGAGGGGGAGGGTCCTGTCCCCAAGCACATGTGCTCCGATGATACCGGGTATATAATCCAATTGTTCATGTAATCTAAATTGCTGATTGTTTTTTGGAACAGATAAAGCCACAGAAAAATCTCTTTTCGTAACTTCAGATTATAAAGTAAATAACCAAACATAGATTTATAGATATCTACGAGTAAATAAAAAGGTATTGGCAGTATAAAAGAGATGAAAACAACACCAAGTATATGCATTTGACTTTATTTTGCGACTCCCCCTGCGATGTGCTTTCCCATAAACGACTCCCCCCTACGTAACCGTTACTGTCTGAAGAGAAAATGTCTTAATTATGTCGCCCCGAACGAAGTCGGGGACGACATATTGATATTGTACGCATGTTTTTTTTATCCAGGCTGTTTCTCGGAGATGGCTGGGACAATCTTCCTGAAACTTTCCTTCAAGGACGATCACTGGTTGTAGTTGTGCAGTGAGGTCGTTCAGTTCCAATATGTCTACCGTTGCCATGGAAACCTGTAAAAAGCGACAAATTTTGTCCGAGAGTGTTCTCTCTGGTCCCTTAAACGTTCGTCATGAAACTTTTCTTATTTTAATGATTAGTATCTGTAGTTCTGCAACTCGTATTTAAAATTTTCATATAATCGATTATTGCCATGGAAACCAGGTGAAAGTTAAAATTCTTTAATTTCGATTTTCTCAATAACTACTCAGGCAATCGTTTTGAAACTTTCAATGTTTATTCCTTGCAATGTGTCAAAGTGATTTCTACTTTCAAAATAATTGTAATGAGTCGCTCACGGTTGCCATAGAAACGAAACAGAAAAAAAGATTCAGATGTACACATGTGTTCTCCAAGGTCTAGGTCAAAGGGTCAAAGTTCGTCGTATCCAATAAAAGTTCTTTTCACAAGGATTACATATTTGAAATACGAAAGCCCTAGTACTTACCGTTCAAACGTTATGGCTATTTACTATGTTCAAGACGCCCCCCCCCCCCTCTTTTTATGAAGCACACAGCCAAGTAGAATACACAGATATAACATATACAACTTACAAGTAACTTTTTAAAATCTTCATTCATAAAATTCAGTTCCCGTCATGTGATATTTTGCCATCATTCATTCTCCTTCTGTTTTGTCTCTTGAATTTATAAATATTTTATTTTATCTATATAAAAAAAAAATAACGATTGTCAGCTGCATTTATTATCATTTCGCGTTTTCTTGTATATCTATCACTTGTATATTATTCATTTCATTAGATAGTGCAAGTATAAATTAAAAAATTGGTACGTCATTTCCATAGTTTTTATTCATTCATAAATTCTTTGATCCGCTCCTGATGGTTCGCAAAGCCTTGATCACCACTGTATACAAAACAGTCATCTCGCCGAAAATGTTCATGATTCCGCTAAACTGAGAAAGTTCACACATGATTTATTATCTCATAACACACATCAGCTCTCTGCAATGCAGAAATGCTCGAATTGATGGTGGCATGTCAGATTCGTTTTTCGGTAGAACCTCTAAAATGAAAGTGAAAGAGGGAAATTTCAGAGTTCTCACTGGCGTTACAATACACAAAATAATTCGGCTGATCTTCTTCATAAATTACATTTCCCAAGCTTTTATCATAGGAAAGATACTGCCAATTAACAAGTATGAGGCTCAGTTCAGTACATCTGCCAGATTTCTTTTATGCAAGTCTGCAAATTGAGGAACTTGTAATTTTCCTGCACTACTTTCTTCTCCTACCGATTCTAAAAATAATGAGTGGGGTGTACCGAATTAAGGTCTTCCGTTTCCAATGGAAAGGACTGATATAACTCAATGGTTGTTCAAACTTAGCTTATGGACTTTTGTTTTAGTGATGATAAAAATGAAAGTCTTGTCTAATACGGGGCGACATATGCTATTGCTTGCAATAGCAGACTTTCTAGTTATTATTTTTTATAAAGTCTAGTCAAGTTTAAGTTGTTGCATTTGAAAGATAAACGTTTTCTCTCGCTGTTTTAAATGTGAGAATCCCTACACAAGCCGTAGATTGTGCAAATCATGCATGTTTTTACCACCCGATCAACGTAAATATGAAAACTGTCAAATAGTTTCGAAGTGTTTGAGAGAACTAGACGTATATGATAGCCGGACAAATGACCACGATAAAGCTTAACTATTGCCATCTTCCGTGGGATATTTGTTTTTTGTAAATACATCTTATATATACCGAAAAAAGACGTGACCCACATCTCCTCTGACTCCGAAGCGGTGAAAATCTACTCCCCCATACGTTGAAAACGACTCCCCCATACTTTTTAGCGACTCCCCCGCGTTACCCGTTGTATACGGTGATTATCTAAACTAAAACCTCAGGGTAAAAATCCGCATTTTTACTTTCCCAAAATTATGTCAGTATCAATGTCAATTTATGCACATCATAAATAAAAATGTTCCCCCCAAACAATCTTTTACCACCGGACCCCTGTCCTGCTAAACTAAACGACTGCCATTGACTGAATGAAATGAAACAAGAGTTCACTCACTTTTTCACTGTCTGACTCATTTCTTTTATCTACTTATCAGACGGGTAGAAAACAATGGATGCTTGAACTCCTATTGTGTTATTATCGGACTCCTCCAGGTAACTTTTGGACATTTAAATAGCAATGTTTTAAGTAAGATATATGCCTCATACTATTCTATATGTAAAATTATCAGACAGTTTTCGGCCCTAACGGGCCTCAAACAGTCTGATAATTTTACATATAGAACAGTATTCGGTATATATCCATTACTTAAAATAAATGCGGCATTTATTTTATCTTATATCAAATAGTAGATGAGTCTAAATTAGATGCAGGGACCTTATTCACAAAGCATCCGTTAGATAACGGGTCCGTTAACTTTACGGAGACCCAGAACTATATAGCGTTATGGTGTTATATTTAAGTCTCTGACCATAGCTTTATGGCCAAAGGCTAAAATATACTCTTATTAAACCTTATATAATACTACAGTTCGATTCAGCAGTCAAGTCTCACTGCACAAGTGTACCCTTTATAAATGTACAAGATATACCCTTAAATTATTGTGCAGGGTAGATACGACTCATAATATTTCATATCTAATTATAATCAAATGCAACATTCTCTATCAGCAATGATTTGATGAAATAAAATTAGTTGACCTACTTGTTCCGCAAGTCAAAGATAAGACCATATAATATTCCATATATGCGTATTTACTATTTAAAAAATTAAGATTATATATGTATTTTTCAAAATGTAATCCAAATTTTAATTTTATTTCGTTTTAATACATAAAACATTTTTTCTTGCATTATCATTTTAGCACATGATACATTTGTTATAAATATATTCAACGATTTCTTGATAGTAAAAACGTAACAGGAGTACTCAAATGTTGAATCCGATTTTGATTGGTTAGTTTGGATATTGAATTTCGAAACTCGAATTTTGAATCTCGTATTTCGAATCTTGAATCTCGAATGAGCCTTCTGGGCTTTCGTAAATATAAGAAATCATAATGTAACAAACGAGGTTATTTGTCATCAACTACATGAATATCACGTCATTTCGGTAACGTTCATTTCACGTATTATTTGGGAGTCCCCTCCACCTCAGTTCATTACCATTCTTTTGTGCTGTTTCGCTGAAATTGACACCGGTCATAGCCTAGTTACTTCTACCTGTGTGCAAGGGTACAGACAAAAAAAAATAAGTGTCAGACGTATTTTCCTATGATCATAGACCTAAAACAATTCGATTTAGGTCTATGCTATGATCTAACAAATGCTCGCGTTTGGCCATTGAAACTTAACATAAATCTATTCCGAATATATCCATCGACAGTCTTGTTAACAATTTCATTTAGTATGTTGCAACATCGTTTGTCAAAACACAAACATACGTGCTTTTCAGCAGATCTGGAAAAATATAACCCCAAATGCAATGATTCAAACAAAACTGAGTATTGTGTGCCTTTCAGCATTTGAAATGTACGTGACCGTCTTGTGTTCTGGGTTTATTTGTTTTGTTTCTTTTTGTTTTGTTTTGTTTTGTTTTGTTTGTTTTGTTTTTTTTTTTACCAGTTATAAGCCTATGCATACCTTGTTTTAAATTATCAACAACAATTACATTAATATTGACGAAAAGTCGCATATTAAGGTCAGACGAGACGTTCCTCAAAATCTGTTTTGTATATCTTCGTGATGTATGAAAAATATTCAAAATTTTCATAACATTCTGATTTCTAAAGCATTTTCTAGATGTTTTTTAAAAAACCAAACACTTAAACATTTGAAATTGGAAAATTATTTTTCTTCCCCAAAGGATAATATAAGAAAAACTGCTCCTGGTATCTTGCAGAAATGCCTGGTAAGGTACCTCAATTTTTTGTGAGTAAACATGTTTAAGTGGCAACACTTCAATGACAAACTCTTAGAAAAAATTATCTATTATTAAGGAACGTCTCGTCTGTCCTTAAAAGTAAACAAACTGCAAAAATGTTGCCAAAGATGAATTTAAGACACTTAGAAATAAATTTTCTAGCATGTGGTAACAGTCTACCACATTTACGAGGATTGGGGGTGCATTTAGATGGATTTATGTGGTCAGTTGTCAAATGGTTGTAACGATAATTTTGGTTCGCTCGTGTAAACGCAATTCATTGACTAAATAAAAAAAAAAACGTCAGTTAGAAATACGCAAAATGTACGTTACCATTCGTAACGTACATTTCAAATATAAAAATCAATTCTCTTCCACAAGCGTACGTTAGACACGTAATATATTGATACTATTTGAACTTGCATATCATAAGAAATTGCATCATACAGGTTTCATATTCAGAAATATATACCAGGTATCAAAATTATATTACATATAATTGACCTTAATATATTTTTTTCCTCAGCAGAAACGTTTCTTTTCATTAATTTTGGGATTTAGCCGACCTCCAACCTTTGAAACTTTCCTTTGTGTACACATTCGAGTGTGTGAAAGTATGAGAATACATGAAAATCCGTACGAGATTCACTTAATTCGAATTTCATGGTAACGTACATTTCAGTTACGTACATTTCAAATGATCACTTTTCATGTAAAAAATAATTTTTAATTGTGTTAAGCAAAACGTCTTTGCCAGTTTACAGGATACAAGGGGTTGCTTATTCAGAGTCGTCTCATATTTTCTACTTAATATATATTCTTAATGGAAGAATATAGGTAACGTACATTTCTTTCTTATCTCTACGATTGAAAATGTCTTTCATTCCGTAAACATATTTATAAAAGTTACTTAAATTGTTCAATTTCATGTTACATTATCTAAGTAGGAGTAATTAATCCTTTGAAATTTCAAATTTAGCCCATCAATAAATAAAGGAGAACAAAACTATCAGGTGTAGGCCCTACGGGAAATTATGTGCTTATGTTTACGATCCATTTCCATGCGATTTACCTTTGCTGCGACCTTAAAATCGAAAGCGGCCCGGTTCAATTTTCCGGAATTTAAGGCTTATACATGTTCTTTTCAATAGCGTTGTATGTATATGACTGTAAAATCGAGACATATATATCAAAAGCATATACAAGCACAATAATCATGTATTACTTTAGCGATATGTTATAATCAGAAGCTTAAAATTGATAGCCGAAAAGGTTCCAAATAACGTCCTTAAGTGCAGTCATTCTTTTTCATGAAGCTCTAGTGTGCTTCATGAAATATATACAAGATGGCTAAGTGACAATTCAGTCTCTGTGATTTACACACCAATAAATTAAATACTAGTACACAAAGCTTTTAAACATTCTTTTATTAAAGCAATACTCCACCTTGCCAAGGAGAGTGCAGACTTTAAATAGGTAAGTATCTATATGTCACATAGTTGTTCTGTACTTAGGAGTTTTAGTTATCAATGATAATTTTTATTTATACTACATATTTTTAATTTTTTTTCAAATTTACTCAAAGATTTTATGCCAAAGACCTATATGCAGCACATTGCAATGTTTGCCACCACAAAAGTCAAATATTGAAACATTCTTCAAATGTGTTAAATTGTATGAGAAATCATAATTGACAAAAAATGTTATAGGTTCAAAGTAGGTTATTGACAATTTTTGTTTTTGCAACATCACAAACTATTTGACTTTATTTTTCAGAAAGAGGAAAAAATGTATAAAATTTGATGAATTTTTACAATAAAATTCATAGAGTAAAGGCCTGCTCCAGAACAATATTTAAGTATTTCATTGATATCATCATTTTACACATTATATCAAAATATTGAGCTGGAGCAGACCTTCCTTTGGTGATTTTTAATCAAAATATAGACCTAAAATATACCTTTTTCTGTAGAAATCATGAAAATTTTAAATTAACTTCATTTCAAGCATATTACATCATGGCTTTTGAGAATATTCAGTGCTTTGAAGTCTGCAGATATCCCCCTTTTTAAGAACATAATTATATATTTCTTTGTCAAAGTTTACTTTTGTGGCAAATTTTGGTCAGTACCGCATAAAGTCCATGAAATTAGTTCAGAACTTTTCATAGAAGAAGCTGAAAATATCCCAAATGAATGTTAACTAGAACTGTCCAATAGGACAAATACCCCCACTGGGTTTTTCAGAGTAGGTGCCAATTCACAAATATTTATGGATCTATTTCGAGGTATTCACTATTTTCTTAGAAACAATTTGAGTGAAAATATAATTGTTCATTATATTTTTTTAATTAATGAAACTAAGGCGCAACCAAATAAAACATCATAACTAATACATTAAAACAGTTTTTTTTTAATTCTATTCAAAAATAAATTGCAACTATTTGTTATGATAATCTGCAAATTGATTGTTGGAAAAACATTATACAGAATCAAATTAATCTATATAAATTTATATCAAATTCATTATAAAGATAATAAAGTGCACCGCTACAGCATGATACTCCCATCAAATATTGTTCAATTATTATAAACAGTTTAGAATGCAAGAAAATCTTGTCAACCTTTAAAAGATTTCTATAATTTTTCCATTCCTTATAATAATTGTTTAAACATCTCCTGTGGTGTAAGCATTTATTAAAACAAATAATCATCAACTGTTGCATTATAGCTTGACAAATGCCCCTCCTCCACAAATATAAACATGCACACATATCTTCATGTGGACATGATGATATGAAATTGGTCACTTGATATTTTCAACAAAAAAATATTTTAAAAATATATCAATTTAACTAATTAGTCTTAAAAACTTAATCTATACCAAATTGATTTTAGAAATAGGAGACTGGCAATCAAATGACAAATGCTACTTAAACTGACCAGCACTTTTGTCTAATTCCTAAAGGATTCAGACAAGAGCTGCTTGATCGGAGATATGCTCTAAAAGAAATGATTGAGACAGCTAGCTTCCTTGCATAGAACTCATTAATTAATCTTTGACTGGATGCATGTCCACTAATTTATCAAGGGATGAATGGATCTTAACTTTCTCCTGTGCAATGTAATAAAAATACATAACTGCATGTGTCATTCTGAAATAAAATCTGGAAACAAAGATTTTGTATAAATTTGTTACAAAGGTTTATACTGGAAAAAATTTGATGGATCATTTTGAATAAGGTTCCTGCATGATTCTTAGATTTGTAGGGACTATCTACCAAAATTTATTTTTTTTAAAATACTTGATTTATTTTGATTTGATACCTACGGAAGCCCATTCAGGACCTATCGAAAAATATTTTTGAATCCGATATAACGAATTGTCGAATTTGTTATAATGAATTTAATTCGTTATAACAATTTCTTTGAAGTCGTTATAATGAATTTAATCTGTTTAAACAAATTTGTTGATTTTGTTACAACAAATTCAAAAATTTGTTAATACGAATTAAACTCGTAATAACAGATTTTAAAATTTGTTATAATGAATTGAATTCATTTAAATGAATTCCATAACTTGTTTTAACGAATTAAAGAATTATATGCGGTATATTGCATATGTTTGCCCCCACAAAAGTCAAATTTTGAAAACTTCCTGAAATGTGCTGAATTCAATAAATTGTACGAGAAATATAAGTTAACAGAAAATATTATAGTTCCAGAGCAGTGTATTCACAATTTTTGTTTTTATGACGTCACAAACTAGTCCGATTTTATATCCTTTTTCAGGAAGAGGACAAAATGGACAAAATTTCAACAATTTAAGCTTTAGAATTTATAGAGCGCATGTGTGTTCAGGAACAATATTGACATATTTCATTGATATTATCATTCTACACATTATATCAAAATATTAATCCTGAACACACATGCGCTCGGTGACTTTCATTTAAAATATCGACGAAATATGTACATTTTTCTGCAAAATTCATAAAAAACTGAAATTTACGTCATATTTGTGACGTCATTACGTACATATGACGTCATTACTTATGAAATTATTCAGTGCTTTGAAGTCAGCATATACTCCCCTGTTTAAGGACTTAATTAAATATTACTCCATCAAAGTTTGATTTTGGGGGGCAAATGTTGGTTAATACCGCATATAGTTCTTTGTTAAAACGATTTCGACAAATCGTTAAATCGAATTCATATATATTTTCTATAGACATTGGTTATTGAATTTGATTAAACGAATTTAATTCGTTTTAACAAACTTTGGAATATGTTTAAACAAACTGAATTCGTTATACCAAACTTTATAATTTGTTTAAGCGAGTTTAATTTGTTATAACAAATTTTCGAATTCATTTTAACGAATTTAATTCATCATAACAAATTGAAGATTCGTTATAATGAAATCAACAAATTTGTTATAACAGATTAAAATCGTTATAACAAATCTAAAGAAATTGTTATAATGAATTAAATTCATTTTTAAAAAATTCGACAATTCGTTATATCAAATTTCAAAAATATTTTGATAGGTCCTAAATATGCTTCCTTAGATACCAGACTAAAAGTTTCAATCTGAAATTCATATGGAGAATGGGCATGCTAATTCCAATATCCCCCACATACACAGACAATATAATTAGTTTTAATTATATTATACAATATCAATAAAGTTTATTATACAATTTCAAATTAGTTTATTATACAATATCAAATAAGTTTGAAGTTGCTTTTTCTCAAATTCATTAAATAAGTTAGGCTAGTTACTAAAACTATTTAAGGCCGATTCCTTAGCCAAGTTCCCAAGAGACAGATAACAACTGCTTGATCAGAGAGAAGTTCTACCAGTTAGCTCCTTACACTAAACTAATTAATTTTTCTCTAATTTGACATGCAATTTTCTGTTATCAAAATGCTCCTTGACCAGTGCTTGATAATTATACACTTGGGAGAGGTAGATTTTTCTCTTATAAAATAACATTTGTTATGGATTGCTGTTAAGTATATAACCTAGTTATTTTGACGTCTTCCCAAATGGCCTGTAAAAAGGGGAGAATTGTCAAAAATACTTGTAGCATTATGAACTAATGTGTATGAATACGGCTTCCGTACGACTATCGGGCTTGATGGGTTTCTAAGCAGACATGTACCTTATATCGTTGCAACACATGGACTAAATGTACGATCCTTTCCTACTCTAGCCATGGCTGCATGATTTGAGAATATCTTGTTCCTCAGTAAAACATTGACAAGCTTAGTCAGAAATGACCTTTGATTTGATTTTTCATCAGGTAATTCAGTTTACCTAATATTTTTCGTTTATTCATTAAATTTTAATTAAAAATTTTAAAATAAATGTAATTTTTCTTATTGTTAAACATTATGGGAATATAAACAATTATTTTTGTTGGTTTCTAAAATGATTTCACACATCAATGTGAGATCAAGCAGCCACAAGTAGGAGACTAGAGTGCTACATGGGGACTCCGGACCGTGGCTTGAGATAATGGATTCCTAAAGATTAAAATACCATACATATAATGTGTAATTGGATATAGTAAAAAAAAAAATCTAATAGTACAAATGTATAAACCTGTCTTTATCCAGTCATTTAAAACAATTACACAACAGTTTTTAGATTCTTTTATTATGCAGTGTTGGTGTGCGTAATAGTTTACACCCACTTATGCTGTAAAATGTCACCAAAACAGGTTTTATAATTAAACCTACAATACAGTAGACTGTTGGTTTACATCTGTCTCCTTTTAAGCAACGAAATATCAAATACTGTACTCGTACATGTATCAATAATTTGTTCATTTGTAAAAGAAAATTAATGTTCACCCTCTGATTAAGATAAGTATGGAAAATGCAATGTATAATGTAACAAAAAGTCTTATTTTGTAATCCACTCTGATCAAGAGGCAGTGAGTAATACTGGCCACAAAGGAATGCTCGATAAAAATGTCAGCAACAGCTCTGGCTTTGTCATGTGATTGGTGAGTCACTGTTTTTACGAAGAGGCTCGACAATAATGGGGAATGATTCCTCCGACGACACAACCACAGCATCCCCACTTACATTGATCAAACACTGACTCTGTAAGATAAATAACTCAATTGAATTTTAAATTTTCTAATGTTAAAATCTTAATACAATGGATACCGGTATATCAAAGTTAAATACCAACCCAAATATATCCAATCCCAAATAATGAATTAGATACATTACCTTTTGTCAGTTCCACCGAGTTTGACATAAGCAGGTTGAATTGTCTTTTTAGAAACTTAAGGGATTCAAAAGAATTAATGAAAACTTAATATATTTTAAAAAATGTTTTGCAATTTAAACATTTTCACCAGGGGAACTATGCAGGTTGTTTTACATTATTAGTTTCACAGTCAGTTAGTGACCTAATATGGATTCATACAGGGATTTCCATTTCACACCCTGTATGAATCCGTATTAGGTCACTAACTGACTGTGTTACGAAATTATCCCACTGAAGACCTTTTTCAACATAAAAAAAATATTTGTGCACATTATGAAAATATTAAGTTTTAATCCATTAACAATCAACATGAAATATCGTTACGGTAACAAGAAATTTAACTAAACTACCTACGTAAACCATTTCTTAGCCGCCAATTTTATTTACAATAACAACGCTTCGAATGGAATCGTGTGCCCAATTTTCATATTACACCTCGACACAGATGTGATACGGAAAATTTCAGGGCATCACGTGATTAGCTTTTATCCAATCAGCAATCTACAAATTTGTCTGAAGCGGGATAATTACATCTATTAAGTTCATGTAACTGAACTTGAGGAATGTTGCGTACCTGGTTTTTGTGTGGATTACACATCAGAACACATTGGTTCATTCTATAAGACACTAATCCATTCCCTCCAAGAGAGGCTACATTAGCTCTCACATTGGCCATCACCTCGGCAACAAACGTCTGCATAAATCCTCCTTGTCCTCCAATCTTACAAA
>NW_026928701.1:0-12500 GCF_032062105.1 Saccostrea cuccullata | reverse complement strand
ACTGGTTATAAATAGACCAGGAAGATTGAAACACCAATATGTAATCAAATGACAGCCATGTTGGATAAACTACCTGTTTAATTAGGTATGCATTGTAAAAAGTTTTATTTTATAAAAAGAACTCAATGTTAACAGTAATTTTAAAAGTTTATTATATACAAAAGACATATTGGATTATGGGGACTGACAACCGACTTACAATACGTTAATGAAACTGATTTATCTCCAGGACAATTGGAGATAGGCAAAGTATACATGGTAACACATAAGAAGCAAACAAATCATAAGAAATGCACGACTGTTATTATGTTCCTCAAACGAAGTTGGGGAACATATTGTTTTTACTCTGTTTCTTATTATTATTAAGGTCTTCCGTCTCCAACGGAAGACCTTATTGTTTTCGTTCGGTTTCTTTTTCCCTATTATTATTATTATTCTTTTTTTTTCTTACCGATTTTGTGCACGCAAGTTCTCGGAAACGGCTTGGTCGATTTTCACGAAACTTTCAGATCTGATAGATATTGGTCTGAACCTTATTGGAAATTTTTTATATGTACGTCGTCACTTCCGGTCGTGAGATATGGACGATTCACTGATTTTCAGAGGGTCAGCTTGTCCTGGCAATCACTAAAAAACAAATGAAGATATTGACTTGAGATTTTCAGTGAAGGTACAGGAAGGATATCTGTATTGCTTTTTTGAGTCTATATTTTTCCAGCGCAAAAGGCGTTGAAGCTCTCTTGAGCTCATTATAATTATTGTTTTTCTGACCATCTAATTTTGTGCACGCGATTTCTCGAAGACAGCTGGTTGGATTTTCATGAAATTTGCAGGAACAATGTGTTGCTATCTGCAGTTATTATATCCTGGAGATTTTTAGGAAATTCCTTTCTGGTGTCAAGTTACGGACAATCTCCTGATTTTCAATTGACATTTTGCTCGCGGATAATCTAAAGAACGGTAAAAGATATCACTGTGAAACTTTCAGGGATTATAGATCGTGATAAGTACTATCCAAGATGCGATCTTTTGTACGTCGTCTCTACTTCCTGTCGTAACGGCATGCAAAGAAAAAAAAGTCGAATTTTTCAACTTTTTTGTTTTTCAATATTTTCAAACTATTTTAGTATGGCTGATAGAAACATATCTCATTAGGCTGAATATATAATTTGTTTGTAAATTGATAAATTCAAACTCGAGATATTAACATTCAAAAATATGAAGCGGGATCTTAATGGCGGCGGTCTTTGTCAATTCCGATATTTCGCAATAGGGGTTTACAGAGGCAGCGGAGCGTTTGCTTGAACGAAAGTAACATAAGGAACAATGAAATGTGTAAGGATACTTGGATTGTCACGTCGTGGGTTCTTTGCAATTCTGCGTCAAACTTCATTTATAATCCAAGGTCTCCTTACAAGTTTTCTTTAATTGGTTTTGGTTGGCTCTCAAAGTAGAAATAGAAAAGAATTAATGTGCAAATTGAGTACAATATCTACTATCTTTTGTTTTGCATCACGGAAACACATAACTTAAATCATAGTTATAATTAATAGTTTTTCAAGAAATAATATATATAGTAAGTACGAAACGTGACCACTGGTTTCCCATGCACACTTGTGTCATATTAAACTAACAGACAGGACAACTGTTAAAAACAGAAAACATTTTTTAAAAAGATAACTATTTTTCAAAGACCATATAATTAACCTATATAAACATTTTTTTTTTTCTCAATGCAAGTTATTGAACATAATGAAATCTTATTCCTTGAGCCACGTAGGACGATCGAGGAATTTTTTTGGTGAAATATACCACCTTTTTATGGAAGTGTAGGTAATCGCAATGGTCCACTTTCGTGATTAAGAAGAATTCTTGTGCCTTTTGACATTTTTATCCTATTAATGGAATTATCCCAACACAGGTCGTATTCAACGAGATATCGGACGGAAGACCTACTCGTTGCTCGCAACGAGATCGCATCTAGTTAAGGTCTTCCGACTTCCTTCGGAAGACCTTATTGTTTTCCTTCTGTTTTCTATTATTATTATTATTATTATTATTATTCCACTTTTCATAGTACAGGTTATATCTCAGCTGTGCGTGGTTCAGTTTGAACGATTTTTTCAGGGATGGTGCATCATGTTTATATCTCCAGGGGTGTCCCTCACTTTTTCGAAATTTACTTCCGTTCGCGTTTTTTGGGGAAATTTGTATTTTTTAAATGGAATTTTGTCGCAAAAAATTCTCGAGAACAGTAACAGATATAAAACTGAAACTTACGGACGTGATAGAACATCGAATGTAGATGTGTTGATCGACCTTCATTTTTCGTCGTTCTGACTTCCGGTCGCAAACGGAAGTGAAATCTAAAAGTCTAATTTTTCAACTTTTTTGTTTTTCAATATTTTTCTTTGGAATTCACATGGTTGATAAAGTATCTTTTAAGAACTTTAAATATGTTTTCATTATTTTCATGCGTGCATTTGTTGCAAAGATATGACAGATCCAAACTTTGTCTCACTGTCGGGGGTTCGAATCCCGCTGGGGGCGTTGCAAAAATTTTTTCTTTGTTTTTGTCCTTTTTCAGTTGCATATGACTTTTCTTTCTTTTTTATCATGTATGGAAGATTTTGTCGATTTTTCAAGGCTATATTTTGAGATATTTTTTGGAATAACTGTAATAATCACGATCTATGTTGACTGCTGTCAGTGAAAGTAAACGATAGAAATACAATCTGAAATCTATTCATGGCCTGACGGAGCAGAGATTTCTAACAAAGAGTCGGGCGGAAGACCTGCTTGTTGCCCTAGCAACAAGAACGCATCTAGTTATTATTATTTTTCTTCTTCCTGGGAAAATCTTTTCCGCGAATGATCTTGTAAACTACACATCCGACTAAGGTGAAACCTTTTTAGGGTCAGTAGGCATGTTATGTAGATTTGCGGAACAAAGGTCATTTTGCGCGCACGTGCTTGCAAGAGCGTGCACGTGCAACACGTGAAATGACCAATATAATAAATATTGCCGTAATTTTTTTAATTTTAGATGAAATGTTTTAAAACTCACAATATAAGGATATATTAGTAGCATAGACAAGATGACGTGGTCAAAATAGCAAGATCTCACGCGCATGCACGTGCGCTTCGCTATGATTGGCTGAAACTAAAGTCTCAATATCTTTCTTGTTTTTTGATAAAATCCTTTGAAATTTTGAATATAGTCATACATTAGAGAGATCTACAGCCTGATATAAAAGAATTATCATGAAAGAATGTGCATGCACGTGTGCTTGCAAGAGCGCACACGTGCAACACCAGAAATGTCCAATATAATTGATATAGATGTAACTATTTAATTTTTTAATGAAATGTTTTGAAACTTATAATATAAGGATATATTAGAAGCATAGACTAGATGACTTGGTCAAAATAGCAAGATCTCACACGCATGCACTTGCGCTTTGCTCTGATTGGCTGAAACTAAAGTCTCAATATCTTTCTTGTTTTTCGACAAAATTCTTTGAAATTTTTAACATGGTTATACATTATAAAGATCTACAGCATGGTATATAAGAATCGTCATGAAAAGCATGCGCATGAACTTGTGCTGTAATCTGATTGGCTGAAAATTTAGATGCCTATAACTTTCTTAGTTTTCAACCAAACCGGATAAAATTTAGAATATAAATAGGTATAATGGATTCCTACATAATGGTACTATCAAACTTGAATGCACGAACATTCATTCATGCACCTGCACGCGTGAAATACGCAAAATGGCCAATATTTTAAAAAAAAAATTGTAAAGAATTTTTTTTTATTTATTCTCACGATATATAGATATGTTAATTGTTTAGACAACATGCTATGATCATCTTGCATGTACATGCCCATGCGTGCCCGTACAATGCGTTAAATGACATATAGTTGATATCATTGTACCTTTTATAATTCTTTGATGAAATCCTTCGATACTGATAATATTTTTTAAAATGTCTTACAGGAATTAGGCACAAAAAGGGAATTGGGGAGCGTTTGGGGAACATCTGTAACGGTCCCCGTTACAATTAGCACTAGTTTTATACATTTTCTCTGAGATTCTATTTTCTTTGAGGTACAAATGATAACTATCTTTTCATGTTTGGGTTTTCTTTGTATATTATTTGTCTGTTTATTTTTTTAGGTCACCTGAGTAAACTCAGGTGACCTATTGCTATCCGTTTTCGTCCGTCGTCGTGCCTTGTGCGTCGTGCGTTAACATTTGAACATTTTCAGCTTCTTCTCTGCAACCACTGAACCAATTTCAACTAAATTTGGCACAAAGCATCTATGGGTGAAGGGGAACAAAAATTTTGAATTTCATGATCCCTGCGCCCCTGGGGCCTGAGGGGTGGGGCCAAAACCACTAAAATAAATGCAATCTTTAAAAATCTTCTTCTTTACTCCTGGACATCAAGCAGTCGAACTGTTTGCATGATTGTAATCAGCATTGAGTCCTCTACCAAAATTGTGAAATTCATGGCCCTGGGGTCAGGGGTTCTAGTGCTAGGGCGGGGCTAAATAAGTATAAAGTGAAAATGCATTATTTCTGTGAAAATCTTCTTCTCTGCTCCTGGGTTTTAAATGATCCAATAAAGTACATATTTATGATGAGCAAGAGTGCCTCTACCAAAATTGTGAATTTTATGGCCCCAGGGTCAGAGCTTCTGGTGTAAGGGCAGGGCTCTATTGATTATATAGTGAAAATACATGAATTCTTTGAAAATCTTCTTCTCTGCTCCTGGGTATTAAATAGATTAAGTAAGTGCAAAGTTATGATGAACAAGAGTGCCTCTACCAAAATTGTGAATTTTATGGCCCCAGGGTCAAGGGTTCTGGTGTTGGGGGGGGGGGCTCTATTGATTATATAGTGAAATACACGAAATCTTTGAAAATCTTTTTCTCTGCTCCTAGGTTTTAAATAAACTAACCAAGTGCAAAGATATGATGAGCATGAGTGCCTCTACCAAAATTGTGAATTTTAGGGCCCCAGGATCAGGGGTTCTGGTGTTGGAGGGGGGGGGGGCTCTATTGATTATAGAGTGAAAATACATGAATTATTTAAAAATTTTCTTCTCTGCTCCTGGGTATTAAATTAACTAAGTGCATAGTTATGATGAGCATGAGGGCCTCTACCAAAATTGTGAATTTTATGGCCCCAGGGTTAGGGTTTCTAGTGTTGGGGGGGGGGCTCTATTGATTATATAGTGAAAATACATGAAATCTTTGAAAATCTTCTTCTCTGCTCCTGGGTATTATATAACCTAACTAAGCACATAGTTATGATGAACAAGAGTGCTTCTACCAAAATTGTGAATTTTATGGCCCCAGGGTCAGGGGTTCTGGTGTTAGGGCGGGGCTCTATTGATTATATAGTGAAAATACATAAAATCTTTGAAAATTTTCTTCTCTGCTCATGGGTATTAAGCAGATGAACTACCTATATAGTTATGAACAAGGGCCCCAATCTTCCAGAATTGTGAATTTCAAGGCCCAGGGTCAGGGGTACAATATGGAGGGGGGCTATACTTATAGACTGAAAATGAGTGAATTGTTTGAAATCTGCTCCTTGGTATTCATCAAATATTTTTGAAAAGCAAGGATGCCTTTTCAAAAATTGTGCAATGTGTGTATCTAGGCCTAAGGGTCAGTAGTTCATGTTTTGTTGGGGCACTACTGATTATTGCTGAATATTACTGATTAGTTGAAATGCATTTGCGTTTTTTGTTCCTCTACCCTGCTTATGGGTATTAAGTAACCAAACTAAGCAACTGCTATATTTATAGTTATGATGATCAATGATGTTTCTTTCAAAATTGTGAATGCCATAGCATCTGGCTTAAAACATTAATCAAATTCAATCACTGGAAAGTTGTTGCTAATGCTCAGGTGACCTATAAGGCCCATGGGCCTCTTGTTTCCATGAACATGTTAAATTTAAAATACATGTTTAATCTACAATTAAGCATTTACGATAAAGTTATATAAACATTAAATAAGTTCCAAATAATGAACCTGTCTTTTCAAGTTCACACCTTCAAGTATTTTAAACTATACATCATTCTAAAAATATAGCACACTTATTACCTGCACACAGTTAGCAGCCATGAAGAAAACCAAATGACACAGACAAACTGACAGACATGCTGACAAATAAGGATCTACTCTAGTTTCACATTGTCTTGTCCTGTTCAATTTCAGTAGTAAGAATGACCAATGAAATTGATAATACTGGTACTCATACGTAATACATGTATATTATTTGAACAAGTAAACTGATCTTTTTTAGGTAGAGGGTTTCCATAGCTTCCACAATGGACCCGCGTCTCAGTGCCCAGGATGTCCTGCGCTGTGACCTGTGTGAGACTCCTGTTCCTCCAATGTACTGTGATTCATGTCATGTCAAACTCTGTAAGGCCTGTGTAGGGGAGCATCTCTCTGATTTATCCAAAGAACATAAAGTGGTGCCATACAAACAAAAGGGAACTACACCAAAATGTCCAACTCATGTTGGAAAACTCTGTGAATTTCACTGTAAGGAATGTGACCTTCCTGTTTGTTCACTCTGTCTGACATCCAATTTCCACAAAGGACATACTTTATTGAATTTACTGGAGATAATGAAAACCAAACAAAAGGCCATACAAAAAGATCTTGATGAACTGTCCAATTCAGTATGCCCTAAATATGAAGAAATTGCAGAAGAGATAGAGAGAGAAAAAACAAACCTAGAAAAGCAATACAAAAAACTGACAACAGCTGTCATCACACAAGGGGAAGACTGGCACAGAGAAATTAACATCATTGTCAACAAACAGAAATCTGAAATTGATGAGATGAAAACTAAGCACCTGGCTATTCTAAATAAACAGGAAAATGAAATCAAACAAATTATTTCTGAAGTAAAACAGTGCATAGTTGATCTGGAAAAAATACTGGACTCTAAAGATGTCTCCCTAACCTCTGCATACAATTCGAGGAATGCTAAATTCAGAAGTTTACCTCTTAAAGTCAACGTTTCTTTACCAAGATTCTCTCTTCAGAAGATCAGTGCAGATAATCTCAATCAAATATTTGGTTCTCTGTCAGCATTATCCATTACTACAGAAGAACATGGCTACACAATGGAGACACCAGAAGCTGTATCCTGTCCTCCAGTCAAACCACTGCTTGATGAACCAGAGCTCATCGCCACCATCAACACTGGGTTTAAAATATGCAGTGTAACCTGTCTCAGTGATGAAGAAATCTGGACATGTGGGAATGACAAAATCATGAAACTCTACAAACGCCAGGGTAAACTAATGAAGTCAATCAAAACAAAGTCAGGGAACACACCAGATGACATAGCAGTGACAAGAAGTGGAGATCTTGTTTATACTGACCCGGGTACAAGAACTGTAAACATAGTGAAGAATGATCAGATACAGGAAGTGATCAGACTACAGGGGTGGATACCTCACAATGTCTGTAGTACCTCCTCTGGTGACCTCCTGGTTACCATGGTCAGTGATGCTGAAGAACAATCAAAAGTTGTCTGTTACTCTGGTTCCACTGAGAAACAAACCATTCAGTTTGATAGTAAAGGTAAACCTCTGTATTCAACTGGTAACATTAAATACATCAGTGAGAACAGGAACCTGGATATTTGTGTGGCTGACTGGGAAGCCAAAGCAGTCGTGGTAGTTAATCAGACAGGAAAACTCCGATTTAGATACACTGGTCATACCTCTACTGCCACAAAATTATTTAAACCTTTGGGCATCACAACAGACAGTCAGAGTCAGATCCTGACAGCAGACTTAAGTAACCACTGTATCCGCATCCTAGATCAGGACGGACAGTTCCTCTGTTACATTGATAACTGTGATCTATGGAGTCTATGGGGTTTATGTGTGGACACCAGAGACAATCTCCTTGTAGCTGAGTATGCTAGTGGTAAAGTGAAGAAAATCAAATACATGTGAACAATTAGGGAAGGGAAGTGCATATGATATTATAAACCTTGTAGACAGAAGAAAGTAACATAATACTTTGATGTCTGTTTCATAGTTTGTTACTTAAAAGAACAAGGTTCACTTTTGCCTTATTTGGCCCTGTGAATATCTGAAAAACTGAAACTGCATAGTTTTAGTTAACAATGCATTAGATATCACTTAGATCTTCCGTGACTGTGTATCGATCAAAAATGACTCATTTTCTGGCTAGTCAAAGCATTATGAAGTCACGAAATGCATCAATTTCCTCGTATTCTGAAAAAGTGTACAAAAAACGGCCAATTTTTAAAGGTATTTTTGATATTTAATATAGAGCGCAACCTCTGATCTAAATTATGCAACTAGTAAATGATAGAATTGTTTCTGAGGATTAATGGACATGTTTTATTTTTTAGATCAGAGAGTGCGCTCATATTTTTTTTCTTCACTGAAAGTACTCAATTGTACCTGTTTACCTTAAAATTCAAGAACGTTGCAATTTTATAAAGCGAGACCTGGAGAAAATTTTTAATAGGATATGAAAGCACCAAGTCTCTACTTTATTTTAATGCTTCAAATAGAAAATCAAGTGTTAATCAATCAATTGGTATACTTTCAGGACCAATTTATGCATACAGTGAACCGACTTCTCAAGGTCAAACAGTGATCTTCAAAACCAAAAAAAAAGGCCTCAGTGATGAAATTAAAACTTAATCATTATTTATCAAGTTAACCATCAAGCATCAAAGGCTCTCCTTGACTTCTACTCTGCATGCGAAAGGAAAAGGATTGTACATATTGTACGATACTGCATGTTTCGTAAAAATTTAAAGGCATCTTTTCTTTTTGACTTTTGTCAATTTGAAATTAACATTAATATGTCTTACTATTATGGAACATTTACAATTTGTTACCATATACAATTTCTCAAAGGAAAGACTGGCTTAAAAAGGAAACATATGGAGATAACGAACAGTATTCAAGATCAAAATTCCATAAAACAATACAAAACAGGAGCAGAGCAAACACAGACCTCCGAAACATCAGAGATGGGATCAGGTGCCATGGAGGAGTAGGCATTCCCTGCTTACCGGTCACACTTGCCGTGTGCTCCTTGTCATGATCGGGAAATAACGAAATCAAATTCTTCACATGATTCACTGCGTTTAAAAAAATATTTTATTTACTCTTATTTTGTACATCCAATTTATTTTTAGTGAACATTTTTTTATCATGTTTATATCAATCGTATTCCAATAAATGTGACAAGAAAACATCATGTCACAGTACTTACGCACTTCAGGGGAGTAGGGGTGGTCGCAGGAGAAAGGATATGTTTATTTCCTGTCTATATTATCTTATTTGTTTCAAATATATGTATTTCTACTACGATTATTGCAGAGATCAAAGAAATGCCGCGGACATTATATCCAATGAATTACGAACGTCATAAAAAATTACCAGATCAGAAACATGTATCAAACCTGTGCATTTGAAATGTACATTTCACTTATACATATTTATACCACATCGATGTGTCGTCTTTTGTAATTTTTAAGAACACTATGTATTGTAGAAAGTAGCTGATGAATGTAGGTTACTAAAGCTTAGCGGGGCTGTTTCGAGGACCCCCCCCCTACGCCATATTTAAATTCTGTGATTTTAGTGAATAAGTGGTTTTTATCTTATATCAAACAACGTTTCTCGACTTTAAATCTTTTAAAAACCTTCTTCTCAAGATCAGCAAAGGTATGATTGGTGATATCAATATGGAAACATCCTCAGTTAGAGTGAATTCAAGACTGTTCATATCATGACCCATGGGGCAAGATGTGGCCATGGTGGGCAATCAAATTTTTACATAGAAATAAATAGGAAAAATCTTGTGAACTCTTCTTCTCAAGTATGGCGAAATTATACATATATACATGTACTTTATTAATATAGTGACAAGTAATAAAAAATTCACCCCCCCTTCCCCAACAAGTAAACTTTTCAATACTGAGCTGATTTGTGTTTTTTAACTAGCCCATGTGCTCAGGGTAGCGATGTGGCCCTTGGGCCTATTGTCCTTTGTTGTTAGGAAGTGGCAAAATATGCTCAGACAAAATAAATGTTGTTGGTTTTTCCTTGATGATAGTTTTTCCCTTGTCAAACTCCGTATAGAGCACAAACACCTGTTTTTAAAATAAATTTTTAACCAAGACGCAAAATTTGTTGACAACCAAAAAAAAAACAAACAAAACAAACAAACAAACAGACAAAAGGGAAAAAAAGTACATTCCTTTCCCAGATGTGAAAACCTTATTTCGTGGGAAGGGGAGAGGGTGGTTAAACTTTCGAAGCGTCATACATAGACACCTAGCTTTACCTTTCATAGCCACTTAGCAAATGTTTTCGTATTGGAGGAGGGGTCAGCGTTTTCTAGGGGGGTCCAAGGTAACTTTTACTTGTCTACCCCCTCCTTCTCGATCCGTTGATGTAACCCATTGTATAATAATAGTTTGTTATATTGTTTGTTAAAAATTAATTACTGAAAAAAAAGCCTGTGCTACGGGGTCAGTTCTGTGGGACTACTTTCCTTATGATCAATGAAAATAAACTACTTTGAACACCTTCATTTATTTAGATGGCTGTACCTTAAGAGAAAGCGCATTTACCTTACAGGTGTACAACTTCCATGTCTGAATAATTAATCAAAATGCAAGCTGGTCAAAAAATTCTTCAGCCAACCCAGCAACTAAGTAAATTTACCCATAAGGAAAGCATGTATTTATAGCTCTCTACATGACTTAAACCTATCATGTACCATACATATACATGTAGGCGCACCCCAGATCTAAGTCTGTTTAGTGTAGATGACAAATTAAAATGATAATCAGCATAAATCAACTCTACATGACGGAAACAAGCTTGGAACAGCCAGTCTTGCTAAAATATGAGAGCTTCAAAACTGTTTTCAGTCTTGTATACCCAAATGGACCCCAAATTGGTATTATTAAATCTTATCTTATCAAATCCTACGAATTCTCATACTGATACTTTGTAAGTTATTGAAGCCTCAGTATCTGCATGGGTATTTATTTGCAATTCGAAATTTCAAAAGTTTAAACAAAGAGTAGAAGGGGGCTCAATTTTTTTTTTGTTCTAGTACATCTTAAGGAGGCTGGGGGGTCAACAAATTAACCACAAACTAACCACTAGATTCAACTTATTTTTTTAGATGCGGTATCTTAAGCCGTCAACTATCAGTTGACAAATAAAAACTTCATACATTTTAGTTTTAAAATTTAATCATTTTTGTGTATCTTTATATGGAGCTCTTTTTTTTTTAAAGGAGATCGAAATAGTCTGAAATGGCTGCCACCCCAGCCTCTTTAACTTAAAAGTTACACTGGCTGTTTCTATTTTGTTATCAAATGAGGATCAAAGGCATCATCAAAACTACTGAATAACGGAAAACAACCTCGAATGTTCGAATACCTCTTATCTATGGAGTATGGTGTTTAATTTTTAATTGTATGTAAACTCCACTTTAAAATCCGTCTATTCTGTTTTCTCAATTAACAGACAAATGTATGAATTTTGATTATCCGGTTATGTTAATACTTTCAGGTTGTTTTATGACCTCTGATGGACCCGAGATGATTCGATTGACTTGGTGACGATGCAGAAAAATAGATTTAGAAACCATTTCTTCAGTGAATGAAATGAAAAAGAAATGTTCGTAAGTACTTAGTTTTTAGAATATAAAGTTAATTTGTTCAAGTGATTTTCATCTCTTATTTACTTTTTGTGCTATTTCTTTAAAGTAGGAAACTTCAAGGTGTATGACAAATTTGTACGTTTATCAGTCATTTATCCAGGAAGAGTATTTATTATATCTGAAGATATATATTACGACTTTCTGTCATATTTTGTTAACATTGGGTAGAATAGTCATTTTCTGTATAACTATATTAAGCAACATCCTATCATATCCTTTTTATATGCTTAGTCCAAATTCTAAAACACAAACCAAAAATAATTTAAATTTGATACGGCGTTTTTCCTCATTCAGTAGCGTATCTAGAATCTTGAAGAGGGGAAGGAGGCATAATTTGGGGTCGGGATAGGGACACAAAGCCACACCAAAACTGATTTATTGAATCTTATATTTATCTTGGACAAAAAAAGAGAGGGGCGGACCGCAGACCTCCATTCCTGCTAGTGGCATTTCGATAACTTTAAACTTTGATCAGTATAGTTTCCGCTTAAAAGGCATTCACACAGCTCTATTTAGGTTATAGTAAAATTCAGATGAGCCTGCATTTAAATAGATAGGGACAGAGTCAAATGCTAATTCAACGGCACATCTAAAAAGTTGGGGCAGGACCCAATGCTTATTCTTTAGCTCATTTAAATATTGAGAATTATATGCATATGTTTATTTTACAGCACATTTAAATACAGGTAGTTGGGGACAATGTCCAATGCTTATTCTAC
>NW_026928700.1:0-35253 GCF_032062105.1 Saccostrea cuccullata | reverse complement strand
GTTAACAATCACCATAAATATAAATAGTAATAATCTTGTAACATCTTGCATTTCCCCTACAACTTTCTGATCATAATGATCGTTTTCTGCATCTAGACAGCCATGTTGGGTGTCCATTGTAATATAACACCTGATTAATTCAGTCCAGGGTTATTTGACCTTAAGGATGTATATAGGCCTTCATGGCAAGTGAAAATGAATATTTTAAGCTACAAACTTTAGCATATTTCTGCATGTCTGATTCTGCTTATATTTTTGTTTGATAAAATACTAGAAGACATCTTTACCATGTTTACATTCCAAAAATGTCTGGTTTACATTTTTAATACAAAAACACAACTTCTACTAATCATCATAATAAATTTTAAACAATTTTTACGTTAAGTTTTGTTTCAATTGATATTTTATTTGGACGACCTGAAATTCATTCGGGCAACCTGTGATCATTACAAGGTTGCCCGAACTGCGAGACCAAATTTTGACGAGTGTCGGACCCTGAACCTGTATCCATATACAACAGTAAGTTATACATAACCTGTATCCATAATCAAAAGGAGGTACAGTAAGTTATACATAACCTGTATCCATACTCAGAAGGAGGTACATTAAGTTATACATAACCTGTATCCATAATCAGAAGGAGGTACAGTAAGTTATACATAACCTGTATCCATATACAACAGTAAGTTATACATAACCTGTATCCATAATCAGAAGGAGGTACAGTAAGTTATACATAACCTGTATCCATAATCAGGAGGAGATACAGCAAGTTATACATAACCTGTATCCATCATCAGAAGGAGGCACAGTAAGTTATACATAACCTGTATCCATCATCAGAAGGAGGCACAGTAAGTTATACATAACCTGTATCCATCATCAGAAGGAGGTACAGTAAGTTATACATAACCTGTATTCATAATGAGAAGGAGGTACAGTAAGTTATACATAACCTGTATCCATAATCAGAAGGAGGTACAGTAAGTTATACATAACCTGTATCCATAATCAGAAGGAGGTACAGTAAGTTATACATAACCTGTATCCATAATCAGAAGGAGGTACAGTAAGTTATACATAACCTGTATACATATACAACAGGGGGTTCAGTAAGTTATACATAACCTGTATACATAATTATACAACAGGGGGTTCAGTAAGTTATACATAACCTGTATACATAATCAGAAGGAGGTACAGTAAGTTATAAATTACCTGTATCCATAATCAGAAGGAGGTACAGTAAGTTATACATAACCTGTATACATATACAACAGGGGGTTCAGTAAGTTATACATAACCTGTATCCATAATCAGTAGGAGGTACAGTAAGTTATACATAACCTGTGTACATATACAACAGGGGGAACAGTAAGTTATACATAACCTGTATACATAATCAGTAGGGGGTACAGTAAGTTATATATAACCTGTATACATATACAACGGGGGGAACAGTAAGTTATATATAACCTGTATCCATACTCAGTAGGAGGAACAGTAAGTTATACATAACATGTATCTATAATCAGAAGGAGGTACAGTAAGTTATACATAACCTGTATCCATAATCAGAAGGAGGTACAGTAAGTTATACATAACCTGTATACATAATCAGAAGGAGGTACAGTAAGTTATACATAACCTGTATCCATAATCAGGAGGAGATACAGCAAGTTATACATAACCTGTATCCATCATCAGAAGGAGGCACAGTAAGTTATACATAACCTGTATCCATCATCAGAAGGAGGCACAGTAAGTTATACATAACCTGTATCCATCATCAGAAGGAGGTACAGTAAGTTATACATAACCTGTATTCATAATGAGAAGGAGGTACAGTAAGTTATACATAACCTGTATCCATAATCAGAAGGAGGTACAGTAAGTTATACATAACCTGTATCCATAATCAGAAGGAGGTACAGTAAGTTATACATAACCTGTATCCATAATCAGAAGGAGGTACAGTAAGTTATACATAACCTGTATACATATACAACAGGGGGTTCAGTAAGTTATACATAACCTGTATACATAATTATACAACAGGGGGTTCAGTAAGTTATACATAACCTGTATACATAATCAGAAGGAGGTACAGTAAGTTATAAATTACCTGTATCCATAATCAGAAGGAGGTACAGTAAGTTATACATAACCTGTATACATATACAACAGGGGGTTCAGTAAGTTATACATAACCTGTATCCATAATCAGTAGGAGGTACAGTAAGTTATACATAACCTGTGTACATATACAACAGGGGGAACAGTAAGTTATACATAACCTGTATACATAATCAGTAGGGGGTACAGTAAGTTATATATAACCTGTATACATATACAACGGGGGGAACAGTAAGTTATATATAACCTGTATCCATACTCAGTAGGAGGAACAGTAAGTTATACATAACATGTATCTATAATCAGAAGGAGGTACAGTAAGTTATACATAACCTGTATCCATAATCAGAAGGAGGTACAGTAAGTTATACATAACCTGTATACATAATCAGAAGGAGGTACAGTAAGTTATACATAACCTGTATCCATAATCAGAGGGAGGTACAGAAAGTTATACATAACCTGTATCCATCATCAGAAGGAGGTACAGTAAGTTATACATAACCTGTATACATATACAACAGGGGGTTCAGTAAGTTATACATAACCTGTATACATAATCAGAAGGAGGTACAGTAAGTTATACATAACCTGTATCCATACTCAGAAGGAGGTACAGTAAGTTATACATAACCTGTATACATATACAACAGGGGGTTCAGTAAGTTTTACATAACCTGTATACATAATCAGTAGGAGGTACAGTACCGACCGGACACAACCTAACACCAGAGCGAACCCGGAGCGGACCCCGGGTTCGCTTCCCGGGTTTGCTCGGGGTCCGCTTCGGGTTCGCTTTCAGAAATTTTGGGACCACTCCAGGTGCACTTTGGGCTGCTCCGCGTTCGCTCGGGGTCAGCTCTGGGTCCGCTAGAGCGAACCCGGCGTTCGCTTCCTGGGACCGCTTTACGCACTGATGCGTGAAGCGGACCCCGCTTTAATCTCACCGCCAGTAAGCCCCGCCCCTTGTATATTCCAATACAGTAATGGTATTGTGGATCGATCATTGTTGTTTATGCAACGATGCGGACATGTACACTGTACATGTAAACAGTGAAATATTGGAGAACATTGATAAATTTTCTAAATTTCAACTGTACATTCGACGTAGATTTACATGTACATGAATAATTGATTTCCTTGATTTCTCGATCCAGAGAAATTCAAATTAATTTAACAGCGGGTTATAAGGCATTTATTTTTCTTAAGTTATAACGAGAAAATAAAAAAGAAGAGGAAGAAAAGAGATTTAAATTGATTTTCAGTCTATCGAATGTTGTACAAGTGAAACTGATGGAAGAAATCCAAACTTTATAACTTTTAAATTCATGCTTTATATTGTTTAAAATACATTTGTTATTCCTTAGGTTTTGCTAAATCGTAGTTTAAATGTTTGCTTACATGTTACACATGAATTATGATATCGCATCTATAAATTACATGTAACGTTTGTACATCTGATATATTTAGATTTCATTTATAGTAGTTACACATGAAAAGTTCGTAATAAATATTAAATGGACATTTTCTTAAAAAAAAAAAAAAAGGCCAAATAATAATTGCTCTCCCGACCCCATAAGAATATATGCCCCCTATTTAAGACACATTGTCTTTAAAATATTCTAATTATTTAATTATTTTATTTATTATTTCTCAATTTACGTGTTTCATTAAATTATTCAAAATTTACATCAAAATTATTGATCTTCTTAATCTTCTTGGGCATGAAAAAATGCGTGTATATGAAAATCTTCGTTCTGGATGCACAGATTGAAGTCATTCCGCCCTAATGGTATTAACAAACTGAATGACTTCACCATATTAACGTGATTTAGACCCTATTCTTGATGATACTAAAAAAGAATATTCTTTCAATATAGTGTAACTCTAAAGTTAGTTTGCCTTACCAACTTTCGAACAACCCACATAACTATGTATTGCTTACGCCTTTATTAATTATTTTTTCCCAATAATTAGTCCTAAAACATTTCAAAATTTAAAGTAGACAACAATTCATATATTGAAATATCCCTTCTATATTAAATTACTCTGATTATACTTTGTCAAGTACAGTTACGCCATTTTGAAAGAATGAAACACTGTACGATTTACTAAATATCGTGATTAATTAGTGCAATTAATTCGTTCAATTATGTAAATCGCACTTTACCTGAGTTATGATCTCTTTCTCTCTCTCTCTCTCTCTCGTCTTGATGTTTCCTGTATCTTTTTATATTTAAATATTGAGCATGTTAATATTCCTAAACTGTTAGTATCTTGAAATGATGAAATTTTACAATAATTGTTGAAGACCAACTATGTTTCTTTTCTCCTCTTTTTGTCAGTAAAAATTGTAATATCAATTGATTTCCATTTTTATGCATTGACTGATGTATTTACCCAATTTATTTACCAAATGGACTATAAATACTGGTATAAAAACTTAAGAAAATAAAAATTTAAATAGCCATGTATAATTCTACGTGGAAAATTAAAACAAATAATTAATTAGTTGTTTTAACAAAATAAGAAAATAAATATATTAATAAAAAATTCAACCCGGAGAATTAAAATAAATAAATATTAAATAATATTTTAATTATCATAATAGATTTACACAGCACATTCACACCTTTCGCTTGTATGTACAGTGTTTGGATTTATATCGAATTCAATCAACACGTTCAAACTTATATCCCAATCGACAGATCAATATGCTATTTTGATTGGCTGATGCGCTGATTGGTTAATCGCTAATCCTGATTGACAGCTCTATAAAGAAATACCGAACCCGCGTTCGCTCCCTGGGACCGCTACTGAATTTGGGGTTCGCTCTCTGGGTCCGCTTCGGGTTCGCTACAGGTTCGCTTTGGGTCCGCTCCGGGTTCGCTCGGGGTCAGCCCTAGAGGACCCCGAGCGAACCCGGAGCGGACCCAGAGAGCGAACCCGGGGTCCGCTCCGGGTTCGCTTTCTGTTAGGTTGTGTCCGGTCGGTACTGTACAGTAAGTTATACATAACCTGTATACATATACAACAGGGGGAACAGTAAGTTATACATAACCTGTATACATAATCAGTAGGAGGTACAGTAAGTTATACATAACCTGTATACATATACAACAGGGGGAACAGTAAGTTATACATAACCTGTATCCATACTCAGAAGGAGGAACAGTAAGTTATACATAACATGTATCTATAATCAGAAGGAGGTACAGTAAGTTATACATTACCTGTATACATAATCAGAAGGAGGTACAGTAAGTTATACATAACCTGTATCCATAATCAGAAGGAGGTACAGTAAGTTATACATAACCTGAATCCATAATCAGAAGGAGGTACAGTAAGTTATACATAACCTGTATCCATACTCAGAAGGAGGTACAGTAAGTCAATTATATATTATCTGTATCAATACACAAACAATGAACAGTATTAATTATGCATAACCTGTCAATACACTTTCTGATATATAGCAATACATAACCTGTTTATAAACTTTTCTGATATATAGCAATACATAACCTGTCAATACACTTTCTGATATATAGCAATACATAACCTGTCAATACACTTTCTGATATATAGTAACACATAACCTGTCAATACACTTTCTGATATATAGCAATACTTAACTTGTGTCAATACACTTTCTGATAAACTGTAAGTGTAACATGTAACATTATTTATACACAAACAATTTTTGCCTATTTTTCAGTGGACTGGATTCCTCTGTGACTTCCTATACACAGAGTCAGGTGAATGGAATGGTGCTGGCTGTCAGGGAGTTTGCTGTGGAGACATCTCAACTGACCAGAAAGACACTGTTTACCGAGGCCAAGTCCGAGGAGAAGGGAAGGAAGAGGCGACAGGCAGGGTCACAGGGTCAACGAGCAAGGTCACAGGGTCGTGGTGATACAGAGTGTGCGACACATCCTGAAAATTTCTTCCAAAATTATTTTGAAGTGTTTGGAAGGATGTTTTCCTTAAAAAAGGGGTAAGTACAGTATGTCGCAACATTTAACAGCCTAATAAGAAATTGATGCTTACAACATGATTTTAAATCCCTGTGGATTGAATTTTACCATACCTCTGTCGATTTTTCCATGAAATCCTGGCTTACGATTGGTTGAAGTCTGTCACGTCACGTGAAGGCGGTGGATTACTTATACCCGGTCAGTTGTAAATCTATACCCGGTCGATGTTTTACGTCACAAACACAAACATGACGTCATAATAGGCACAGTATAAGACTGATGAAGCATTTAGCAGAGAAAACCATTTATAAAATATAGATAAAATGTAAATGTTTAATCGGTGGGGTAAATTCGTTACATAGTCTTTTAGTGACAGGGTATGAGATGATACCTGGTTAGTAAATTTCATACCTGACTTGGCTTAAAGGACTGTTGCAAGAGGTTGTACATTCACAATGAAAGACTGAGGAATCAGAGGGTGAAATAAAAGAGAGAGAAGGTTGAATTTTTAACTCTTTTTGATTTATTGATCTTTGTGTTTTAGTGAAATACCCCAGAGATGGTTTACCTTCCGACACCAAGCCGTGAGAAACAGTCCTGATCTGGTGTATCATTTCTTCTCTAAAGGGAAGTCAATGGAAGAACTCTTTTTCCTGATGGAGGTAATTTTAGTTTAAAATGCAATTCAAAACTGAAAAAGCTTTCCTTGTAGAGTTCATAGTAATATCAGCCAATGGAGATCTTTTGTTAACTTCTTAATTTTTTGTACAGATTTTATTTTGTTTTCCCGAGCTAAAATCTTTGTTGAACTTTTATCAGTTGAAAATTGTGTTTGAAATAAATGTTTACAGTAAAACTTGTATAATACAAATTGTCAGGGACAGATGATTAAATTGATTTGTAATTTGTAATATCTTTTATGGTTATGATGTTTTTCAGGGAATCAAAATCACTTAGTTGTAAGCATTAAACTTGTGATAGGCATGTTTGCTATAACCATTTCTTAATAAATCAATCAATCATAATCTTCAATAAGCTGAACGAAGAGAATATCAGTCAAATTCAACCCTGTTGTAGACAATGAAATATTTGTTTATAGAATTGCTTCTGTTTCATGTTTGCTTAAAGGTTTTTGTTAAAATTAAAATCTGGATTTGTAGATAAAGGAATTCCCAGTTAATCAGGGTGCAGTAGATTTTGAAGAACAAGTTGGAACCAGAGAGTTAGCGCGAGTTGGAGCTGAGCTGTTGGGCCAGTCTATGTGTTGTGTATTTTATCCCTGTTCTCTGGGGGTCCTCTGTATGGAAACTAAAGTAAGAATAGCTTACCTATGACAAACAATTAACAAGAAAACATTGATGTAACCATCAATTGTCGCCTGGTATATAAATAAACAATGGAAATGAGACTTGATCACCGAACCGCTTCGATATGTGTAAAGGCATGCATCTAATTGATGGAGACGATAGTTGCAAATATTTTAAAAAACTTGTAGTCAGAAAAAATCAATCAAAATCGATATCATTTTAAACTTGATCAATTCCTCAAGTAAATGTTGCATAAAAAATAAATTGAAGTTAGACACACGCATCATTTATATTGAAAAATGTATTAATTTTCAATTTTAGAATATAAAACACGAACTGTGCAGAATACGTTTTTATCCGAGAAGTAAAATTCGATGTTCTAAAAAAAAGGGACCTGTCATTGTTTCGATAGTAAATGATAAGTAACTTTATACATTAAATATGAAAAACATAAATATTTTTACAGTTTCACTTTATGGAAGTAAATATATTATGTATCTCATAATTTATAAACTGAAAGAACATTCTGATTAACAATCTTTTCAATGTTTAGAAAACCTTTAATTCTACATAACTACTCCCACCCCAATCCCCATACACCAACACTTAAACATATATGTATAGAGCAGCCTGGTCCTCAGGGCTGCAATAATACAGTCAAGCCTCATTTATCTGGATACTAATTATTTTTTGGAGAACATAATGAAATAACACATCTCAGAAGTCTTGAAAAAATTAAGCAAATTTCTAACAAACCAATTCGCTTGAGATTTCTATGAAAAAAGTATTTATATAGTTTTACATAATATTTGCCAATTTTCAAAATAAAAATTTTCCAAACAAAAACATTGAATTTCACATAAATATCATGTTATTCATATTTACCTGCCATATTTAAACAGAGTATCCAACTGTTGTCCACATTTCCTCCAATAGATAATCATAGATAATGAATAGATCTGAATGAAACTGAATCTTGGTTTTGCTATGGTGCCATGAATAGATCTGAATGATTATGTATTGGTACTGTTTTGACTTCCTGCTGTCAGATCAGATAGATAAATTGGATTTCTGTCAGCGCAAAATGAACCTTGTAATTATAGTATAAAACTAACATAATAGTTCTGTTGTTTATAACCCTCTTGTTTCTGTTGTAGTTGATGTTTGTTTTCCTGAAAATCTCACTGAAACATTCCATCTCCATTCGTAAGGGAGAGAAGGGATCTCCAGATACTCCGTGTAAGATCATGTACACCGAGGTGTTTGACATTCTGAAAGCTGAGGACAGATTAAAAATGTCGGACATCTTGTTCTGGTTAGGGTGTGTTCAGGATTATGGAAAATATAAGTTTTTCTGACCATGAACAGTGTATTATTAGCAATTGTGAGAGGTTGTCGGTGAAATGTACATTACAAATTATTGTCTAAGTTTGTCAGAATACAACACATTTACAGTCTTTGTCAAAATTTGTCATTAAATACCATTAATTTTATATGTCAACATAGGTATTTTCAATGACTGTAATAGTTTTCAAATGCAATGTTTTATCAGTAATTATCTTGAAATATAAGAAAACTTGTCTAGGTTTGAAAGTTTAAAATAGTTTTATTTTCAGTTATTGGTGATTGCCTAAGTTTGTACACTATAATTATAAGTACAGTGGATAGTCAATTTGTCTAGATACCTGAATCACCAGTTAAACAAAACAATATAACATCTAAAAATGCCGTCCCAATGAAAAAGAGTCCGGATACTGAAGCATCCAGATATCTGGGGTCCGGATATCTGAAGGTTCACTGTAATTGAAATTTTTGGAGAATTTGATAAATAAGAAGTTGTCTAAGATTTGTCTAGGCTTGTAAGTTTAAAAAAAGAGTTTTATTATCTTTAATCAGTGGTTGTCTTAGTGTTAACATAACAGTAACTGATTTTTCAGAGAATATAGAAAAAAAGTAGTGCAAGATTTGCAATAAATGAAATGCTTTATAAATTGAGTTTTACAAGATCAAACAGGAACTTAGGCTTATTTGTAGAAGATAAGTTTATTTTTTCCAGAGGTAGAAATTGTTTGATTTGATACATTAAAGAAACAAATATGTAATTCAACAGGTTTACTAGATTATTTATATTTTGATTTTTACAGAAAAGTTGTCAGTTTCAATATATTTAGTTAAGGTCTTCCGTTTCCAACGGAAGACCTTCTACTGATTCTGTTGGTAAAGATTATTATTCTTTTTTTTCTTCTGCTTCCTAGACCGCAACTTTGAGGCCTCATATCTCGCTCATTTCTCAACGGATTTTGCTAAAATTTTCAGACGTTATAGACGTTAATAAACTCTATCAGAATAATGTCTAAAATTTCAAAAAGCCACTTCCGGTTTTGAGTTATTTCCATTTAAAGGAAAATTTATAGGCTCTCGTTTCCAGACAAAGGCTCAGAGACGGCTAAAGCTGGAGCAGAATTTCTACTGATTTTAGATAATAGAAGGATTGAAGTTGTGCACATCGGTTTTTGTTTTTCGATTTCTGTATTCAGAATGGCGCTATATAGGGGTCAAAAATTAGAACGCTTAAAAGAACCAAAAATTACTCATATTTTTCTTTTTATCTTCTTAACTAAAAATATTTTGTTAAAATATATAGAACATAATTTGTGCAGAATTAGAAGATCTTTCAAATGATATGTCGAAAAAAGGGCTGACCCCTAAATTAAGGGACCTAGAGGGGCCAAAAGTTTTTTCCAGATATCTCAAAAAGTATTGAGAATTTGTTATGCATCAAAGAAGCAAAGTTGTTCAAAATATCAAGCTTTATCTAATGGGGTCGTCAAAATACGTCCGGCGACGTCACTTCTGGTTGAACCGGAAGTAGTCAGAAAATGCATATTTTTGCAATTTTTGACAGGTTTTTGGGTAACATGTCTCACTAGAAGCTTAAATATTAATTTTCCGTCCGTCGTCGTCACTTCCGGTCAAACCGGAAGTACCAAAGAATGGCTTAATTTTGCTATATACTAAACAGATTTGGAGGATTAACCAATTTTTGGACTTCATTACTCCTTTTTTAGCTCTACTGGTCAGAGACCAGAAGAGCTTATGCGATAGTAATGCGTCCGGCGTCCGTCTGTCTAGCTGTCTGTCTGTCCGTCTGTCTGTAAACAATATTTCAAAACTCTACTCCTCCTACAATTTTAGTCTGATTTCAATATTACTTGGCACACAAGTAGACTACACTAAGATACATAGAATAGTGCATCGATTTTTGATTTCGATGAACGGTGTTGCCATGGTTACTAAAAATAGAATTTTCTGTGAAATTCCTTAAAAACGCTACTCCTTCTACAGTTTTGGTCTGATTTCAATATAACTTGGCACACAAGTAGACTACACTAAGATACATAGAATAGTGCATCGGTTTTTGATTTCGATGAACGGTGTTGCCATAGTTACTAAAAATAGAATTTTCTGTGAAATTCCTTTAAAACGCTACTTCTTCTACAGTTTTGGTCTGATTTCAAAATAACTTGGCACACAAGTAGACTACACTAAGATACATAGAATAGTGCATCGGTTTTTGATTTCGATGAACGGTGTTGCCATAGTTACTAAAAATAGAATTTTCTGTGAAATTCCTTTAAAACGCTACTCCTTCTACAGTTTTGGTCTGATTTCAATATAACTTGGCACACAAGTAGACTACACTAAGATACATAGAATTGTGCATCGGTTTTTGATTTCAGTGAATGGTGTTGCCATGGTTACTAAAAATAGAATTTTCTGTGAAATTCCTTTAAAACGCTACTCCTTCAACAGTTTTGGTCTGATTTCAATATAACTTGGCACACAAGTAGACTACACTAAGATACAAAGAATAGTGCATCGGTTTTTGATTTCGGTGAACGGTGTTGCCATGGTTACTAAAAAAAGAATTTTCTGTGAAATTCCTTTAAAACGCTACTCCTTCTACAGTTTTGGTCTGATTTCAATTTAACTTGGCACACAAGTAGACTACACTAAGATACATAGAATAGTGCATCGGTTTTTGATTTTGGTGAACGGTGTTGCCATGGTTACTAAAAATAGAATTCTCTGTGAAATTCCTTTAAAACACTACTCCTTCTACAGTTTTGGTCTGATTTCAATTTAACTTGGCACACAAGTAGACTACAGTAAGATACATAGAATAATGCATCAGTTTTTGATATCGATGAACGGTGTTGCCATGGTTACTAAAAATAGAAATTTCTGTGAAATTCCTTTGAAACGCTACTCCTTCTACAGCGTTGGTCTGATTTCAATATTACTTGGCACACATGTAGAATACACTAAGATGCAAAGAATAGTGCATCGGTTTTTGATTTCGATGAACGGTGTTGCCATGGTTACTAAAAATAGAATTTTCTGTGAAATTCCTTTGAAATGCTACTCCTTCTACAGTTTTGGTCTAATTTCAGTATATCTTGGCACACAAGTAGACTACACTAAGATACAAAGAATAGTGCATAAGTTTTTGATTTCAATGAATGGTGTTGTCATGGTTACTAGAAATAGAATTTTCCGTGAAATTCCTTTAAAACGCTACTCCTTCTACAGTTTTAGTTTGATTTCAAAATAAGTTGGCACACAAGTAGACTACACAAAGAAACTTAAAATAGTGCAATGGTTTTTGATAAGTACAAACCAGTAGAGCTACAGTCTCGACAGAGACTTCTGGTTTTAAATAAAAGTTACATCCGGTCAAACAGGACGGAAGACCTACTCGTTGCTTTGCAACGAGCTCGGCTCTAGTTTATGTGTATAGTTAAATTACATTCTCATTTTCACTAACTAAAGGACTACAGTTTATGTTTCAAAGCACATAAACATATGTGTTCTATTACATGTAGACCTGAGTATTGATGTAATTTTTCTTGATTGAATTTAATGTAATTGAATTAAGATTAAATATGTGTGGATGATGATAGAATTGTTGTTTTTTTTTTTCAAAAGCTCAGAGGGCTTATGCTTGCATTAGTATTTTAGTATTATTTTAGTATGTTCTGTGTTCTTCATTAAGAACTTAGGTATGAAGAACTATTGTTAATATATTTTATTTGGCGATATTTGGCAGAAATTGATTCTTTTATAAGTTTGCGTAGATTTGATTTGGCATTATCTGAATATGTATGATAAATGACATTTTGCGATGTACTTGATTTAGGGGACTCTGCTTTCCGTCAATGACACTAAATTAATACACTGCTACATGTAAATGTAATAGGTTTACTGTATACTGGGCGAAATAATGAAAATTCTAGTCTTCTTTGTCATACCTATGTAACAAAGTGATAGAAGATGAAGTGTTAAAAAAAAATTTAATATTCCCAACTATGAAGACATATTAACACGTCTTGTTTGATGATGTACTGTAGACTTACTTTTTTTCCACGGGGTCATAATTCCGCGGAATCTCAATTTCTGTTTAATCCGCGGGTAGAAAATTACGCGGATTTTCTAGATTGTCACTATATGCCTTACATTTATATTAAGTACGCTTGGACAAATTTCCACGGAAAATTTGTGACCGCGTACATAGCGTAAATTAATACCACGCGGAAAAAAGTACTTCTACAGTATCTTGAAGTACAGAATTAGACCAAAAAACAGGTTTCAGACCTAAGAATTGCTGAACACGTTTAAAGTCAACATTACTTAAATTCAACAGCCATTATAATGAACCTATAAACTAATATTAACTAGCATTGCATTCAGTGGTTCTTAGTTTGGTTCACTTGTTTAATACTAGTTGAAAACCCATTTTTTAAATACTCAATTTGACAACAGAATCTTACGTCTTGCTGATCTTTACAAAGGGCTAACGGTGGGTATGACCGTTCTAGACACGTGATCCTACCTCTCAAATTTACAGGGCTCTCTGTTTTTATACCCTCTTAACAGATATTTTTTTTTTTAAAATAGATTTTTAGGTCACCTGAGTAACTCAGGTGACCTATTGCTATCCGTTTTCGTCCGTCGTCGTGTGTCGTGCGTCGTGCGTCGTGTGTTAACATTTGAACATTTTCAGCTTCTTCTCTGAAATCACTTAACCAATTTCAACCAAATTTGGTATACAGGATCTATGGGTGATGGGGAACAAAAATTGTGAATTTCATGGTCCCTGCCCCCCTGGGGCAAATGAGCAAGAGTGCCTCTTCAAAAATTGTGAATTTTGTGGACCCAGGGTCAGGGGTTCTGGTGTTAGGGTGGGGCCCTATTGATTATATAGTGAAAATACATTTATTCTTTGGAAATCTTCTTCTCTGCTCCTGGGTATTAAATGAACTGACCAAGCACATAGTTATGATGAGCAAGAGTGCCTCTTTCAAAATTGTGAATTTTGCGACCCCAGGGTCAGGGGTTTTGGTGTTGGGGGGGGGGGTCTCTATTGATCATAAAATGCATAAATTCTTTGAAAGTCTTCTTCTCTGCTTCTGGGTATTAAATAAACTATGTAATTAAATAGACATGGTGATCAAGAGTGCCTCTTTCAAAATTGTGAATTTTATGACCCCAGGGTCAGGGGTTCTGATGTTAAGGGGGGGGGGCTCTATTGGTTTTATAGTGAAAAAGCATTTATTCTTTGAAATTCTTTCCTTTGCTCCTGTGTTTATGCTTATGATCCACATATATATATTCATGATGAAGAAAGGTGCACCTAGCAAAATGGTTATTTTTTATGCCCCCGCCCCTTCCCTGAGTCGGGGTGAGGGGGTACAAAGTCTGAAAATAAATTAATGCTTTGAAATTTGCTCTTTGGTGTTAATCAACCATTTTATGATGAAATTTTCAAAATTTTGAAATATGTGGCCCCAGGATCGGTGGTTCCTTTGGGATGAGGTGTACAACTGGTTATAAAGTGGAAGTGCATTTTCTCTTAATGTTACTCTGATCTACCTCTGGGTATTAAGTAAATAGAGTTAGCATGCTAAGTCTAAATTATTATAAACAATGGTACCTATTTCAAAATTGTGAATTGCGAATTCCATTGCCTCTGGTTTAAAAAATAAACCAAATTTAATTGTTTGAAAGTTGTTGCACAATACTCAGGTGACCTATAAGGCCCGTGGGCCTCTTGTTAAGGATTAATAACTGTTTTCATCCTAATGATTTCCCTGAAAGCCGCAGTGAGTTAATACATGTAATACGACATCTCAGATTTGTCTTTCCATCTGTATACATGTACTTTAATGATTTGACTAAGACATGGTTGACCCATCCGGGAGGCTATGCCCCTCCAAGCTAGGTGACATTAAAATTTTTCGAATTGATTTTTTCTGACATTTATTTTTAAGTTCTGATATCCAGATTTAACGATCTCTGCACCCTCGCAATGAATGTTAAAATTAAATCCTTCCTTTAAATTCTACTTGTACAGTATTTTTTGGTTCTTTAAACTATCCCCAGAGGTATTGAAATTGCAGTGTAAAGCAAACAAAGCTTATCATTCATAGTTTTCAAATTAAAAAAAACAGCATTTTTTAAAATATGTTATATGATACATTATATATATTGATATATATTAGTTTGTCCTATAAAGAAGAAGACCAAAATCCTTAAAATAGTATTGAGCATGAGTGTGGTAAATGCTAGAATATACAAAAAGATGATCAGTTGATATGATTAAGATTAACAGACTGTAATCAAACTCAGCAGGTCATTAGAACAAAACAAATCAAAAGGAGGGCAAACGCGGACCTCCACAAACATCAGGGGCTTGTTTTTCAAAAAAGGCCTACGACAGTCGTAAGCTAAGTTCGGACTAAATCAATGACTACACATTACACAAAAGTTGGTGTAGAGTGTACATGGAATTTCGCAATGACGCTGTACTTTGCACACTTTTTGTTTCAAGTGTAAGTTGTCACTAAGTTTCTTTGAAATGCTGTACACGTTAAACAACATTAGTGTAAATCTACGGCCGCTATCTGCCATCGTAGTTATCAAATGATACAGAGTTTATGATTATCGGCTTCTAACAGTATTTCCAGTACTTTGATTCCTTTTCACAATTCACAATACGTTTACCAGTACTCCCAGTACTTTGATGCTTAGTTTGGACTAGCCGCGACCTCTTTGCGATGGTTACTTTGAAGAGAAAAATAAGAATAAGGAACATAAATTAGTTCTTAAATGAATGGTCAAGAAGGAAATACATAGTATTACAAATTTTCTACTTTCGGTTTGATCCTTTTACATGTGTAATTTATTATCGTTAATTTTAGTAACACGATGTTCCAAGGACGACATATGTGAAATGTATCGCAGTTTTAGTTTTCTCTATGATTAATTATGTAGAGATTTGTGGTAAAGGACTGTTAATTGGAGCAAAGATGAGTAATCAATGAGGAGGTAATTAGTATTTTATGTAAAACTTTAAAAATTCTTCTTTTACTTTGAATGTTTACATGAACGCCATTACCATGTACTGTACTTCCGTATTTACATTGTACATTTACAATAGATTTACAAAGAATCCCCAGGGTTTTGATTTACTCATATCCCTTCAGGTTTTTCAGGTGATTTATCGCTGTTTTATTAATGATATATAGTTCATAAAATTAAAGTTGTTTTTCCAATGATAAAGTCACCGAATATTAATTGAGACACTGATAATAAACATTCTGATTAATTAAACTTTTATTGCATTTTACTTTTACTACTAATAACTAAAAATGATCATGATATTCATATTGTTTTAGTTTAAAAAGTTCAAATAGTATGTCTGTTTACACATCCTTTTGATCTATTGTTGTTCCTTTTTGTCCGTCTGTCACTAACTTTAAAAAAAAGTTTTTTTCCTCTATTGGTAATACATCTTTTTCTTAAGGAAAACAACAATTTTGAATTTTATGGCCTTCTCTCCCTTAGGCCCATGGTTAGGGGCTGGCTTAACAAATACAAATGAATAAAATTTTTTAAAAGCAACAGTGCCAGAGGGGTAAGCTATTTGCATAGTGATCTTAGCCAATGAAAATACATTATATTTTGAAAATCATATTTTACACATGTTTGTCTATCAGATATAACCCTGGTAGTATTTGTTTAATTACAATGGTATTTATTCCATTGTCAGAATGTTTAGAACATAACCTACTTATTCTGCCAATCAAATGCTTCCATTTCTCTCGAAGAATTTATTCTTCGTGTTGAAGAATTCTTCTATTTCTGAAAAATTCAACATTGTCTGATTGGTTCACTTGACAATTATATTGGTGTGTCTTCATTGGTTTTTGTTCAGTACACAAAAAAACCCTCGTGCTGCTTACAATGATATTTAGACTTTCTATGCCTTGCCACACATTTTCCCCCACTGTAATCTTTTGTCGTCTTTATAATTTTTTTTCACATTTCAGTACATACAGAAAATACAACCATCGTCATGTATATCAGAGACGAACATTGTCTGTGAAGACAGATTTAACCATAATTTTCATCAAATTTTTATTTGATATTAGACAACCCCGCAAACTCCTGCTGACTAGGGCTTTATCATCTTAAGGTTTCGTCAAATGTCAAATTGTCAAAAAATTATGTTTACAATAGCTCCAAAAGTGTGTGTGGTATAAAGTCAAAACGTTCACAGTTTATGAATATATCATTGATTAATAGATATAAAGTATCACTTGATTACAAATATTTTTTAAAAGATTTTTTTTAATAGAACTGTATCAGAAATTGTGCATATTTACAGAAAAATGCACCTGCTTTATTCTGCCCTTTTTGTGAAAACCAACATTGTAGAAATAATACATGATGATCATTGAAGGGCAAGTTGGATGTGAATGGTTTTTGAAAGACTGTTATTGAAAGCCTGACATGTTTAAAGACAAGACCCCTATAGAATCAACCATTTCCAATGTACTTTCACTTTCAAGTCTTAACATTTGGACAAAATATACAGGGAAAACAACTTTCCAGAGGCTATCCAAGTCCAACTTGCCGTTCATTGATAATAATATTGTGTTTCTGCAATAATGGTGTTCACTAAGAGCACAGAATTAATAAGGTGTATTTTTTTGAATATATATGCATTTTTAAGAAGAATTTTTCTTAATTAATATCATTCCAAGTATATTTTTTACCAAGTGATACTTTCTATCTGATAATCAATGAAAAATTTATAAACTGTAAAAGTGTTAACTTTATACCTCACATAGTTTTGGGGCTATTGTAAAAATTAATTTTTGGACATGTTGACCTTTGACGAAAACTTAACACAATCATTCTTCAAAAATATAGATATTACGATTCTTGTTACATGGGAATTCATTAGTTCAGTACTTTAATATCTTCACCATACCATTTCCCCAGTAAATCAATCTATTTTATATAATCCTGTGCTAACCTGAATGGGTTATGAGTCCATTCTGAAACCTCGTGTGTTCGATATTGACTGCGTGCTCGATATGTACAAGTAGCGGTCAAGTTGAGCCTTATATATGACACAGCCGTGGGAGGAGTTTATCTTTAATCCATTCATTTGATTGGCTGAGGTTCTGTTCTAAGTCAGCAAGATCATATGAAGAGAAATCTTCGTCACGAAGAATAGGCGGAGCGAAGCGGAACCCATTCTTCATGACGAAGATTTCTCTTCATATGATCTTACTAATACATAAATTCCTTGGCTCCTGGGTCCAGATTGGAGCAATTGTGACCAGGCGGGATTAAGTAATTGAGAAAACCAAGGATCTCTAGGTCATCATAATGGTCCTTGAGCCTCGTTATTTTTTAATTGATAAATAATCATACCACATGTTGAGGTAAAGATTACAAAATGTGAATAATCTAAAAAAAATCCTGTATATAATCAAAAGGAATTGCGAAACAGAAAAAAACAGAACATACCAAACCATTGGAACTGACTTATGCATACATGTACATGTATATTTTAAAATATTTTTAGGGACATTTTCCATTCAGTAGTCAATAATGGAGGAGGAAGAATATTTGAGGAAGAAGAAAAGATAATGAAGATATAGTGTAAAATTTTCTTATTTTAACAATGGCATCAAACATTCTGGCAGGTGATCAACTGAACTTCACTCGTATGGGAATAGCAAGTGTGGATGAAATAAAGGTAGTTTTAGCGGACATTTTAAGATGTGAGATTAAACCTCAAGATTTGCCCAAATCCATATCCTCGTGCTCAGAATTGACGTCCGGGAGACATAAACTGAGGCCAGACCAACAGAAACTTTGTTGTCCCTCCCCTCCTGGTGTACCTGACTACAACAAGTTTGATGTTTCTTTGTTATACACACTCATACGAAACCTGTGTCCACAATTTAAGCCAACCCAGGGTTGGGGTAAAACACCTTCTACAAAGGATTTGCAAGTTGGAGATGACATTGAACGCCTCAGAGTTTTCAGAAACGAGATGTTTGCACACTTGGAATCTTCCTGCGTTGAAGACATTGTGTTTACTTCGCAATGGCAGAACTTAGAACAGATATTCCAGAGGATGCAGACTTTTCTTAACCAGAAAGGACTCTCAGTTAATTACAAGAAAAATCTGAAAAGCATTGCAAAGGCTGATTTCGGTTTGACTGATATGGAGAAATACAAGCTTTTGCTCGAAGGAACGATGTACATGTTAAAGAAACATCCCATTAATGGTAAGTGTTTTACAAATACCTAATGATTTCCTAGGAGTAAAAGCGGAATTATTTATCATTGAGTCAAATGCTGACTGAAGTGTTTCATACCGATTGAAAGTCCATTATTTATACACTGAATTGAATTGACGACGAATTTTCCCGTTATTTCCCGATCATGACAAGGAGCACACGGCGGGTGTAACCGGTCAGCAGGGGATGCTCACTCCTCCATGGCACCTGATCCCACCTCTGATGTTTCGGGTGTCTGTGTTTGCTCTGCTCTTATTTGTATTGATTAATAGACTTTGAGATTGAATACTGTTCGTTATCACCATATCCTTCTCATTCTGTCACTTACTTTTTATTCAGATGACCCATCAATTTCGATACGTGGAAAAGCTGAGGTTCTCTGCGGTGAAAATACCTTTTTTGAAGCTGAATTGGACAATTGTCCACCATCAAGTAACTGGCCAATCACATGGGAGAAATTCCAAGGCAATGTAACAGAACAACTGGACATAAGTAAAGAAAAATATAGAGGCAGTTCCAGTAGATTTTTGGTATTACCACGCGTGTTAATGGAAGACAAAGGTGAATACAGAGCTGTTATTTCACGGAAACATGTAAAAGTACAGAGCAACGCCATATTATTGACCGTTAGAGGAGGTATTATTTTTATGTTTATAAGATGGATATGTAAATAACTAAATATATTTACTATATAAAAAGTTTTTTTTAAAAAAAAAGCAAATCATTAAACTACATCATATCAAAAATTTTGCCAAAAGATTTTACATAGAAAGTAAACAAGATTTTAATTTACATTTTCTTACAAACCTATAATCAGAGTCATGTATATATATATATAAACAGCTTATTCTCATTACAGAGCTACCACGTCTTCAGAAATTAAAAGTTACCTCAGAAAGAGACGATATAAATATTCTGTACAAGTATGAAATTTCACAGGACATTCCAAAAGTACATCATATTGCTTGGACTAAAAATGACAAGGTTTTAAAAATAGACAACATGAAGTATATTGGTGGGGATTTAAAAGACAACTTACTTAAAATAACATCTCCGTCCGTTGAAGATAGAGGAAGGTATACATGTACCATCACTAACGCAGTTGGTTCTGTGTCTGAGTCACTGATCCTAGGTAAGTCAGTTTCCTTTTCTTTTTGGTGATAATTCATCATTTAAACATGAAATTAACATCAATCAGTCTTTAAGTTAGGTACATGTAAACATTTTTGCATGTTTGCTCTTTTTTTAAAAACCAAGATCAAACAGTTTATTACATGTACGAAATTAAATTAAGCAATAGGACAATAACACTCATTTTATGAGATGAAAGGTTAAAATAATTAACATTAAATCGACCTTTTTGACTTTTAGATCCTCCAAACATATCAAATGACCATTTAACTAGGATTAACAGTCGGTCTGTGATATTGACGTGCGAGATCTTCCCTTATGACCAGTCTCCTCCTCTTACTAAATTACAATGGCAGAAAGATGGTCAGGTGATAGACATACCTGGAAGTGGAGGAAAGTATACCGGAGGAACACTTGATGAACCATCATTAACCATTACAAACGTCAATCAATCAGATGCTGGGACCTATCAGTGTAAAGCCTCCAATGCAGTTGGGTCGACTTTTGGGGAAGCTATTTTTCTGGGTATAGTATATATAACTAACACGAATAGAAAGTCATAAATGTATAGCACAGCATTAACTACTAAAGAGAAAACATATACCAGTCAATTGAAAAGTACCAAATTAATAACACAATGAAAAAATTGTTAGTTTATAAAGTTTTCATATATTTAATGTCACAACAAGGCATATAAATAATACAATGATACTTCATTAGCCTGACTCTATATTTTTATGAGAGGCTCCGATGTCCTTGACTTACAAGAACCTTAGAAAAATAGATTCAAGCGAATAAGAATGGGATTGGTGCATTTTTGCACACGTTTTGCATGGAAAAGTGTCAATAATTTTGCAAATGTATTGTTTCAAAACAAATGTCTGGTAACCTTATCCAGTCAATTAGTTATATATTGATTATCAAAATGTCAGATCACATATATATTTAATTTCATTTCATTTCATTTTACAATTTATGATACTATGTTTAATCAAATATAATACTGCTTTGAGTTTTTTTTTACATGTAAACATTTCAATACCTTACAGGATTCCCAGTATTTCAAGTTCTAGGACCAGAAAATACAGAGAGTGGAATTTGTGTTTTCACAATGAATTCAAGTTCCTGTCCAGCAGTTTTTTCAGTTCAGTGGAGTAAGAAAAATAAAGACAATGATGAGTATACCCCCATCGATGTCAATGACAAGGAATACTTAGGGACTTCCAATTCCCTCCCAAACCCAAAGCTAGTCATCAAGCAAGCTCCTCTACACAAACACAGCTTCAAAGTAGAGGCGCAAAATTTCATTGGGACCAGCACAAAAACAATACCAGGTACATGTAAATATAAAAAAAGATGCCTTTGTTTTACATATTGTGTCTGGTACTTAACAAAAATTATCGATCAAACACTTCCAACAGCATTTTATTTTATTATTCTGTTTATCTTATTCATTTTAAACACTAAAGATGATAATTTCAAAGCGTGACACTTATGCTATTAGATACACTATTTGAAAGATCTCATAATATGTACAAGATATATCATTTCAATTGAAATTAATTTTTTTAGGTACCCAAGGGATCATGATTGCAACGTTCTTTAATCTACACTACCTGATAATGCTTCATTATTAATAAGAATTATCATGGGGTTGATGTTTTTGAGAATAGGATTTTAAAGTAATGCCTCACATTCCCATGTAAAACTCCTTGGTTAAATTAGATCTCCGGGGTCATGATTTGCACTTCCAAGGGTAATACTTCCTTCAGTAAAAATAAATGAAAAACAATGTCTTGTGGCCTTTGAGAAGATTTTTAAAGATAGTTCTTATAAATTCTACTGTTAAAGCTGATCCCCTGCTGTGCCCCAACTCTACCCATGGGGCCATGATTTGAATAACCTTGAATTTAAACTACACAAAACTTCCTACTACAAATAGAAGACATCTTTATTAATATGACGAGCTATGGTTTTGCTGTTGTTGAGAAGACTTATTAAAGATTATTCCTATGAAACTATGATCCTGCGTTGATGTTCCTCTCCCACCCAGGGGTCATGTTTTTAACAATTTGGAATTTTAACTTCCTAAGAATATTTCTATATTGATATTTGCTGCTCTTGAAAGAAGAACATTTTTTAAGATTACTTCCTATTCGTACCTACATGTATATAAACCTGATATCTTTTCTGGCTCCGCTCTACCCCTTGGGGCCTTAACATAAACAAATTATAATCTACAGTACTTAACAAACACACTAGTTTTCTCTTTTGTAGCCCTGTGGTTCCCGAGAAAAATATTTTAAAAGATGCTACCAATTTTTTTTAAAAACACTAACTATTCTTAATTATCTCCCCTGAAAGAGAACGGAACACTTCTGGTGCTCAAATTTAAATTCCTTTACCTTAATATGATGCTTTGTGGTAAGTCTAGTTGAAAAAATTCAATTTTCATGAATCACTGTAATAGTGGAAATAAAGAATGAATGAATGGCTTGGTAAAGCTAACAGCTTTCTTTATTAGGTCCCCGCAAGGATTTGCGGGTGCCCTATAGTAATCACTCTGTCTGTCCGTTTGTCTGTCCGTCTGTCATTCTTCCGTCCACAAATTTTCTGTTTTTTCCTGATAATTTTTTTCATGGTTGTCGAATTAAGGTCAAATTTGGTATATGGTTCAATAGGCAGAAAGAAGTATTTAATGCTACGTTTGTTTCTCTATGCCCCCTGGTTTGGAGCTGGGATGGTGGGGTAGATTCCTTAACTTAATATAAAAATGCATTGGCAAAGATAGATAACTGCTGAAGATGTTGTCATTGTAAACTGAATGCTGCTCTGAGTCCCTTGGGATTAATTAGCTTTCCTCCTGAAGAAAATCCAAAGCATTATCTTTATCTGTCACATTGAGATGAATTACCAACTCTGTCTGCAAATGAATTAAGTTTGTTTTGAAGTTAAGTCAATTTGGAATGCTATGAACACCTGTACTGTGGATTTAGATACTTTATTTCTTCATTGAATTCTAAAAATATGAAATAAATTAAAGAGGATGTATTTTTCCCCCCTTTTCCCCTTTATGTAAATTCAAGAATATTTATAATTTTTAAGGTAGTTGAACAAAAACCCCATTCTTATTGTAACTTTAGAAGAAAATGATGAGAGAGAAGTACAATTAATCCATTAGGATTAATTTAATATCTAAGCCTGCTGCAGAAAATTTAGTAGGCTTTGTCTGCAACTGCTGTTTTGACATTAGGGTCAAGCCTTCATGATATTTGCATTCACTGCAAATGAAGGCTGTTATTTTATATGACATAAGCTTCATTATTGTTTAAATATACATTCAATGTCAAGTTGTTCTTTTTTGCCTAATGTAAATACAAGAATATTATTTACAGGTTTTTGAAAATTCAGGAATTATCTTGAAATTTTAAGAATACAGTTGCTGTTGCTTATTCTTCATACATTTTTCAATCATTCCCTAAGTTGCACACTTACATAATTCTACCCCATGGCGGGGCCCTTGCTGATTGGTCAGTTTTCTAGTTGCTTCTCACAAACCTGAAAATACTTTTTTGTGTTTAATTTCAATTGCATTTCCTTGACTTCTTTGAAAAAAAATCTTTCAGATGACAGTTCCTTTCCGACCGCATCAAAAGTTGATAATAAAGGTATGACAAAGATTAAAATAGGATATTTTTTCATATAACTGGTTTATGAATCTTTGGTAACATGAAACACATTCTTATCAATAATTATACTTTCTTTAGGTTTTATTTTTACATAGACAGTGACGAAATATCCTTCACGTATTCTTCAATTTAAGCAATTTCCCTTGACAATTGATTTCTTAACCTCTATTCAATTAAAGCAAATAGAGTTGCAGCCATCTTCAAGAACAAGGGGACTTCATTTAAATTTGACAAACTACGCCTTAAACTCATTGAGGAAATTCCTGACACAAAATTAGACTCATTGAAAGAGTCCATAAAAGGTAATGAAATTTATATATGTATAGTTTTTCGGAGACTTTGTTCTCACTACAACCAATACAAATATTGAGAATGTTAAGAATTCTGTGAAAAGTCCAGTGAAAAATGTTCGGCAAAACTTATTGTCGACGGCGAATAAGGCAGAAAAATTACGCCTGTTTTATGACACTTTTGGATGGGAAAATACTCGTCTCGGTATATAATCTCCATTTCTCTAATCTGCCAATATTTTGTGCTACACGACTTTGACAATATCAAAGGAAATTAATAACATGGTGGAAACATCATCTATTTTTAAATAAGTGTGATAACCAGATTGTTCTTTTGTAGGTTTATTGTGAATATCAATCATATTACAAATTATGATATTAATGATAATTGGCAGTAATGATAGTGTGCTGTACAAATGAAAAATAAGAAAAAAACAAGACATTATTTATAGAGGTAAATTCACATGAATGTAATAATGCATTACTAAAAAATGAATAAATATAATTTTACAAGCATATGACAGACAGTTTACCTTTCCATTATAAAGATTTAATAACATATTACACTCATAATAAATTTATGAATAAATGTATAATATACTTTCACATAAATCTTACCCCAACTAGGGCCACAATGCATAAGCTAAAGTCAAGGTCACACCGTCGACCAGTGATACTGATACTGTACAACCTAACGAGACAGTATACCTATGTTACATCTAATTCAAGTTGTAAACAATAAGTAAAAGTATATCTCATATGTTAAATTTAAATTTCTTCATAACAAAAGCCTATTAAACATCATGGAATTAAAATAAATAGCCAATATTATACTAAACATTTATAAACAAAACATGCTGAACTTATTCCATTAAAGTAAATATTTTCAGACTTTACAAATATTACAATGATCCTAACAATACATACTTTGCTATTATGAGCAAAGCTATATATTTAAAAAAATGTAAACTTACAGTTGGTATAATTTATAGTTGGTACAATAACACACTTCAATAATTCTCAACCTTCTTCATGTTCATAGCGCGAAACAGTTCGAGCAAAATCATCTACTATGAAGTCACGTGATGTTGAAATTATCAAAATTTTAAACAATACATTTGAATAAAAACTTATGTGTATTTTCCATCATTATATGAAAAATGACAATGACAAAATTATTTTAAATGGAAATCTTAAATACTTTAGCTCAACAGAATTTCTGTAACTAAAAATTGATGCGGAAATTACCCTCAATGACAAACAGTGTATGAAAACAAAGAGAGATATCTCTATTGTAAAAATCACCCCATCACATAAGAAAAGATTATCTCGGCATATATGATCGCTATTGCCTAAATAGTAGTCAGGATTTGGCACATAGTGCACTCGGCGGCACTATTTTTGCTTTACAGATGAACGTTTCCAATTTTAAAAACAGCAGATTTATAAATTTTTAAAAATAGAAATATCCAGTCTGTATCACTTTTTATACTTGATCATGTGGTCAAGTTTGAGCCAATAATGTACACTTAAACAAACTTCTAAGTGTTCACTTTAAAAAATGTCTTTATTTAAAAACTGGTTTATAGAATGGTATGATATTTTCAAATTATATCAACAAATGAGTCTTCTTAACAAATGTTAATAGAAAATTCAATATCACCAATGAAAACCAATGTTCCGTGACGAAGCTTAAAAGCAATAAATTTGTACTTTGTGGCGTATGTTTTGTGTAATACACATCTTTTTGTGATCATTATCAAATTTTAAAAACTGGTTTCAGTAAAAAACACAAAACATTGGTTAAATGACCATTGAGATGGAAGATAGAGCCTTTGGAATGTTGCTTTCTTGACCATCTTTGCACCACGTTTCACTCACTTTTATTTCAGTGCTTAATTGAACTTCATTTTACTTGTAAAAATTGTCAAACAGTATCAAAACCCATTTAAACACATTTTTCTATAGGCTGTGATTATTTTTCATCACTAATTTATCACAATTTGAAAGTTTTTGACAAAATTTGACCACACCGGAAGTGACCTTGATCTATTGTGAGGAGAAAATTTCGCGTCAAAATAGGTTAAAACAGTGTTAAACTGTCCTGAAAAATTGTTAGAAACATGGAAATAAATAATTTTAATCGTACGTATATGATAAGAAATCGGTGCTCAAGGCAGTCTTATGTCAGCTCAAACAGTCTGAATTATCCATAAAGGGGCGCACTAATGTGCTAAAAACCCAAAGATAATGACCAAAAGGCATTTGTGTGACGATACACTGTCAAATTCCCGAATCTGAATCCCATTGAACACATTTGGGATTTTAAAAGAAATGTCAAAGCCGCCCCCCTTTTTTCTCCCACAATTTCAATGGTTTGGAAAGATCTATGCAGTACATGTGGGTTTGGCAGCAGATGGGTCAATCTCCTATTCGATCAGGGATACATGGTATCCAACAAAAAAGATTTTCTTGTAGTAATTAGAGCGATTAGTGGGTCTTACACAATCGAGATTTTTTGTGTGAATTTTGATTTTGAGGGTACACCATTTCCTTGACACTTTGCTTAAAATTCTGACGAGATACTCAAATGAAATTTACGCAACGTCGAACTTAAATACGCATCATTAACCATGAAAAAAAGAAAATATTTATTGTTCACATTTGTTCTTTAAAACTTCAAAAATGTTAGGTGAACACTTAGAAGTTTGGTTCAGTGGAGTTGGAATAATACAGAAAAAAAATTCCAAAGGGCATTATGCAAGATTAGTAGGGTATGGGTTATATAGAGACAAACTGACATGGGGCATAATAATTTGATATAAAACCTACTATAATCACAGGGAAAACACAATATCATCTGGTTTTATCAAACTAATTTTTTCCGTGTTTTCATAAAAACATAAATAATATGTAAATCAAAATATGAAAAGATGTGACAGACTCTGTTGTGACATTTATGTACATTTCTAAAACGAGGTAAATTATTGACAACAAATTGCTGAAATAAGAATTTTTAGCATTCAGCATTTCAACAAAACTTTTCAACGTTATACACAAACATTCCTAACAATAAAATGAATTTGGCTATTATTGTATTAGTATGAAACAGAATTAGGAAAATGGCATGCATGAATAGAAGAAACAACCTGCTGTGGCCTTAAACTCGACTTTTAGATATATTGACGACGTATTTTCAATTAATAATGCTTACTTCATTTTTATGTCCATATGATATAACCCCGTGTAATTGAGATACATGTACAATATATCACAGAATTGACATATTTGTTTCATATTTGGATATTTTACTTTAAAAAGACGTTAATGGTAATCGTACTTTAGCTTTCTGATAACTTTCTGATGCCTTAACATTTTCAATCGTTGACGTCCCCTACTTATGCAGTAATATATCTTCATCACCTGCAAACGGGGTTCAAATCTCTCAGTTGATTCGATACACAAGAGCATTCTCTACCTAAGTACAATTTCTAAAACGATGTAATTTATTGAAAAACAAGTCTCGGAAACACGTGTATCAGCAGTCTCGTGAAAAGTAATAAGTTCTATGATCGATACAACGACCATGTAAGTAAGAAAATAAAATAAATCATTGAACCAAATGCTAACTGACTTTTTTCGTACTATTTGTTAGGCCATTATTTACATATTGAATTGTTGAAGGATTCTTCCGATATATCCCTATCATGAGACGGAGCACACAGCGTGCGTGACCGTCGGCAAGGGATGCTTTCTTCTCCATGGTATCTGATGTTTTGAAAGTCTTGTTTGCTCTGTTTCTTATTAAATTGATTTCTGAACTTGAATACTGTTCGTTATCTTCAAATATTTTATTTTTTCAAGTTCACTGGTATGTATAAGGAGTACAGATTCGATTAATTGATTGATTTTAATTTGTTTTACCAATGCATTTTATAACAGACTGTCATATGCTTGTTTATTGCACTTAGACAGCATAAACACAAACCAAAATGTAAGCCCCAAGTGACCAATACATAAGATTTTCCAATTTTTTTCACAAAATATGATACACACATGCCAAAACTTCTTCTCTTACCCGAATCATTCATTGTTGTCAAAATAGTAAATTAAGTCTTTTTTCTCCGGTACTTTTTAAGAAATGTGTTAAAATAGAATTATTGGGTGTTATGTCCTAACTTAATAGTACCAATGCCTGCCGTAACATGGGCCCTCGGTTTTTATGGGTCTCAACCGAAAGACTGAAAATTTGACTTCACAGTGCCTTGCTCATGGCGAAGGAACACTTGCTTTCAATTTTTTATCGACTTGGGCCACCATGAACAGACTATGAAAGTAATTATTGTTAATTGATATTACATTCATATACCTAAATGTCGAGTTGAAGGCCTCGTAGTTTTTGAAGCTATTCTGCTTCACAGAAATATTAAAAGGGCTGGCTAATAAAGGAGTACAATTAGTGCCCGTTGCATACCAACAGTTGTTTTTTTAAAAAGATTTGGCCTCCGAAGACGACATAAATGTTGACAATAAAAAAACTTAAGCATCCCTTTCATATCAAATTAAGTTTACTGTATATAGAATCAGAGTGATATACAATCACAAAATAGGAAATTATACGACTTCAATTTTTACTTAAGCTGTCTATAAAATATAGAAGCCTAGACTGATATTTTGGACAAATATTCTTTTAAGGATTAAAAAAAGGGGGTTTGTATTTTATGGTATTGCATTTGCTGGATCTTGCAATAAACCTCTCTTTGTGAGGATACTTCTGAAGTTAAAGGTACTTGGACATAGGATAGATGGTTCTTACATTGTACAGTCTTGCAATTTATTTAAAAATAATAATTCACTCTGACAGTGTGAAGATATTTCTCTTATATTTAGCCAATGCATTGGAATTATCCTAGTTTAAGGAAATGTTCGTAGGTAGACGTGCTTGTTTGACTGTTGTTTAACGTCCTTCCTGAGTATTTTTCACTTATATGCAAACGTCACCCCTTGACGACGGGGGCTGCAAAGTTTAACCTATGCTCAATACTCAGGACCATGCTAACACTTACTGCGATACAGTTTTAAGTCTCACCCGAAAGACGTTTAAACGTCCCTCGGTGGATTCGAATGAATTTGAACCGGCGACATAAGGATCGACTACTTATTCAGGAACTCTAGAGCAGATGCTTTAACTACTGTACCATGCGGGCGACTCGTATCGAGAACATGATCTAGCGTGTAGAATCGTTAGAGAGATATGAACCTTATATGCAGTAAATTGAGAAGAGTTGACGGTTGAAAATTGAACAATTTATCTTATGTTTTTAGGTCACCTGAGTAAACTCAGGTGACCTATTGCTATCTGTTTTCGTCCGTCGTCGTGCGTCTGTGCGTCGTCCGTTAACATTTGAACATTTTCAGCTTCTTCTCTGTAACCGCTCAACCAATTTCAACGAACTATGGCAAAAAGCATCTTTTGGTGAAATAGATCAAAATTTGTGAATTTCATGGTCCCTGTCCCCCTGGGGACTGGGGGTGGGGCAAAAACCACTAAAATTAATGCAATCTTTAAAAATCTTTACTCCTGGACATCAAGCAGTCAAACTGTTTGCATGATTGTAACCACCATTGAGTCCTCTTCCAAAATTGTGAAATTCATGGCCCCGGGGTCAGGGGTTCTAGAGCTAGGGTGGGGCTAGGTAAGTATATAGTGAAAATTAATGCATTATTTCTTTTAAAATCTTCTTTTCTGCTACTGGGTATAAAATAAACCAACTAAGTACATAGTTATGATGAACAAGAGTGCCTCTACCAAAATTGTGAATTTTATGGCCCCAGGGTCAGGGGTTCTTGTGTTAGGGCGGGGCTCTATAGATTATATAGTGAAAATTCATGAATTCCTTGAAAATCTTCTTCTCTGCTCCTGGGCATTAGATAAACTAACTAAGTGCATAGTTATGATGAGCAAGATAGCCTCTACCGAAATTGTGAATTTTATGACCCTAGGTTCAGGGGTTCTGGTATTAGGGTGGGGCTCTATTGACTATAAATTGAAAATATATGAATTCTTTGAAAATCTTCTTCTCTTCTCCGGGGTGTTAAATAATCTAACTAAGTGCATAGTTATGATGAGCAAGAGTGCCTCTACCAAAATTGTGAATTTTATGGCCCCAGGGTCAGGGGTTCTGGTGTTAGGGTGGGGCTCTATAGATTATAAAGTGAAATTACATGAATTCTTTGAAAATCTTCTCTGCTCATGGGTGTTAAATAAACCAACTAAGTGCATAGTTATGATGCACAAGATAGCCTCTACCGAAATTGTGAATTTTATGGCCCTAGGTTCGTGGGTTCTGGTGTGGGGTGGGGCTCTATTGATTATATAGTGAAAATATATGAATTCTTTGAAAATCTTCTTCTCTGCTCCTAGGTATTAAATAAACTAACTAAGTGCATAGTTATAATGAGCAAGAGTGCCTCTATCGAAATTGTGAATTTTATGGCCCCAGGAACAGGGGCTCGGGTTGGGCTCTATTGATAATATAGGGAAAATACATTAAATCTTTGAAAGTTTACTTCTCTGCTCTTGGGTGTTAAACAAATGAACTACCTATATAGTTATGATGAGCAAGGGTCCTAATCTTCCAGAATTGTGAATTTCAAGACCCCAGGGTCAGGGGTACCAAAGCGGGGGGGGGGGGGGGGGGGGGTTTACTTACTGATTACTTGAAATGCATTTTATGTTCCCTTACTCTGGCTATGGGTATTAAGTAAACAAACTAAGCAACTGCTAAGTGTATTGTTATGATGATCAATGGTGCTTTTTTCAAAATTGTGAACGCCATAGCATCTGGCTTAAAACATGAATCAAATTAAATCATTTGATAATTGTTGCATAATGCTCAGGTGACCCATAAGGCCCATTGGCCTCTTGTTTCTTTATGTATTCAACTGTGTACCTTGTATTGGAGGGAGATGTTTGCCACGTATTATGCAATATTATGCATTACGCAGTTATGATAAGGCTGTCCGAAGGCTTAAAATGCCTTAAAAATATACATTTTATTTTGAGCTAGATTTTAATTGTAATATGTAATCCTTGTTTGAAATTGCAGTCAACTTGAGATCATAGTTTACTCATATGTTATTTTATAGCATTTTTGTGATGTCACGTGACTGTATTGATCACGTGACGGAGACCTTACGATATTCCTAGTTCTTGCACAGAAATCGCTTCGGCACAAGTGCAAAATAAATATATTGTGCAAATCTTGTTACATAGATCAATTCATCGTGATCTCCGGTACATAGAAAGTGCTGGGGGCAGGGTTAATTTTTACTCGTTAAAAAATTATTTTACGAGAAATTCAACTTACCAACATAAGAGGGGGTATTTTCCACACATAATCGCGATTTATACAAAATTAGATAGACTACACACAATCCCCTAGCAATATTCAGTTACAGTACATACTTCTCTTATAGATTCACAGAGAATATCCTCAATTTGTCCTTGTTTATCACTTGTGCCAGTCCAATATAAACACGATTCATCAATTCTAACTCTGTCTACGGACTTGTAAGGGGAGCCTTTCACACATAATTTTTTGATGTTGTTTGAATATGTGTATATCGGACAATATAGGGGAAGGGATATTTAAATTTCAAATGTTCAACATCATTACAGCACAATCGAGCTTAAAAAACAATCATAACACTCGAATTAAACAACAAGTCCCAAAATAAATCGGTGTAAGAATTATGACACTTTCCCCGTCATGTCAGCTCAAGTATGCAGTGACTTGACGTCATATTCTATCATGACGTCATATCTATGTAGTTCAGAGAAGTTACTACAGTTTGCACAGTTTGATATTTAACGGACAGCCTTATCCTAGCTGCGTAATTTGAAAAGTATAATTGCCAAATTTAATATCAATATTCATGCATAACTTCATAAATTAATGCTTTTGTACTGTAGGTCTATAAAGATTTGTTAACTAGTCTCAATCATTTATCTCGTTTTATATTTAGTCATCACACAAAAGGATCTATCTGTTGAAAATGTTACAACCGTTGAAGGCTTCTTCACACTTATTCTAAACGAGGGGATTTTCAGCCAACAAAATGTAATTTTGATGCAGTATCTTTTGAAAAGTATTGGTCGTCCTGATCTTGAACAAAAATGTGTGGAGTACGCAAGGAAAACAAAAGCATCATGTTTCTTTAAAGAACCAGAACACCCAGGTAAGAGATTATTTTGATTTGATCTTTCATATGGGATATTTTGGACTTAACATGTTTAACACCGAATATTTACATTTTCAAATGTTTTCCTTTATATAACACTACTGAAAGGAATGCGTATCTATAACTGTATAATTCCAATCTTCATTTTATCTATTGATTTCCTGTGTTTTGATTGGACGAGAACACGTTCCAGAAAATTTTTACACATCGATAAATTCTTTCAATCAGAACTACTTTCTTGATGACACTACTAGGTTATCGTATAAACAATGAAAGCAGTTATTTCTGGGTCTGTTCTTGCTTAATAATGAATGTATACAAGAAACTTTAAATTTAATTAGGGCTTAAACAAAACTGGCAACATACTAGACTGTCTAACTGATGGACGCCGTGAAAATGTTTAGGCCTATGTCACTGTCCGATCACGAGTGTGAATTTTAAAAATATCGCTGTCTCAACGTTCATACGTAGAAAATAAGCTCAGTCTGTATCGTTTTGACAGGGAAAAGAAACGTACCTCAAACTCTTGCCCTATTAGCATCAAATTCATATTTACTTTCTATATTGTTCCTCAATATTTGAATAAACAAGTGCAAATTGAAGGCGTCGTCGGTCTGCAAGTTTCGCTATGAGAGTTGTTGTTTATGTCAACATGGCCATGGTCAAAGACGAACTATTCTGAAGTAAACTCGTAATTACGATATTTGTTGACTTAAACAACATTCCATTAGTTGTTATAAGTTTATTTATCGATTGTTTTGACAATTTAAGTTGAACTCTATCGAAATTCATCTCGATTACGTTCCTTTACGGTAAAATGTATTCCTACGCCGTCCAGAAATAACGGATTGTATGGAGGCCTCAAAGAGAAATAATTTAAATATTTTTAAAAATTCGATATTGGAATTATAAGAATTAAACGTTCTTTTTGAAAAATTTATCGATGTGTAAACTCTTGACATTTTACTCACAAACTTAACATAAAAGTGCTTCGCACTTTTATTTAGTTTGTGAGTAAAATGTCAAGAGTTTACACATCGATAAATTTTTCAAAAAGAACGTTTAATCCTATAATAAATACAGGTACGGGGTCAAGAGGTCATAGATGTGCGTAGGGATAATCATTTGACGTAATTTTTCAGTGACGTCATAAAAGGTCGACGTGGATTACACACTTGCGGTTGAGTTTGAAAAACTGCATTTCACACGCTAAAAGTCACAATTAGGTTAATATAAAGTATGAATGTCACAAATGTAAATATAACTAATAAGGTATCATTTCAAAACATCTATCGGGGTATAAATACGGGTTTTTTAGAAATTAAATTCAACATAAATTCTGGCTTTATGGAATTTAATCTCACGACCAACCCGTATATATCCCCGATAGATGTTTAAAAATGATACCTTACACACCTACTAATGTGTTTGGAACTTTTTATAATCCGGTGTTCTGCAAATTATAAAATCTGATGAGTTCAGATTAGCACTGGCAGTGGCTCTGGCGAGAGCTAGTGAGACTTCAGTGAGGTAGGGTAAATTATTCACGGAAATGTGGCTAGGAAGTGACTAGCACGTGGAGGCATGGTAAAGAGAAAAGTTATGTTGCGTATCAGTTTTCACCACCCTAAAATCAGCTGATAATGTTTGCAGAAATGTACTTCAATCAATCGATCCATTTTACAGTCATTCAAACTTTAAATAAGTATATTCTCTATAATATAATTTTGTGCAGTCATGAATTAAAATTTCTTTGTGGACAAATATTTTTGCATGAGAACCGGGACTATATTTTTTTTTAGCTCACCTGAGCTGAAATCTCAAGTGAGCTTTTCTCATCACCTGCTGTCCGTCGTCCGTCCGTTTGTCCAGCCGTCCGTCCGTCCGTCTGTAAACTTTTCACATTTTCAACTTCTTCTCAAGAACCGATGGGCCAATTTTAACCAAACTTGGTACAAGGCATCCTTGGGTGAAAGGAAGTTTAAATTGATAAATTGAAGGGCCAAGTTCCCTTTCAAGGGGAGATAATCAAGAAAAGACAAAAATAGGATGGGGTCACTAAAAAATCTTCTCAAGAACCACTGGGCCAGGAAAGCTGAAACCTATGTGGAAGCATCCTTAAGAAGTGTAGATATTAAATTGTAAAAATCATGACCTCCGGGGGTAGGGCGGGGCCACAATAGGGAATCCAAGTTTTACATAGAAATAATTAGAACATATCTTTAAAAATCTTCTTCTCAAGAACCACTGGGCCAGGAAAGCTGAAACTTGTGTGGAAGCATCCTTGGGTAGTGTAGATATTAAATTGTAAAAATCATGACCCCCAGGGGTAGGGCCGGGCCACAATAGGGATTCCAAGTTTTACATTGAAATATATAGAAGAAATCTTTAAAAATCTTCTTATCAAGAACCACTGGGCCTGGAAATCTGAAACTTATAAGGAAGCATCCTGGGGTTGTGTAGATTCTAAAATTTTAAAAACATAAAAGGCAACTGGGTAGTGGGGCATGATAGGTATAGCAAGAGGGGGAATCTTGTAATGAACTGCATCACCAAGTTACTCAGGTGAGCGATGTTTCCCATGGACCTCTTATTTATAGATATATTTGGTAAATGAGGCACCAGCATAATTTCAACTGACCAATCAGCTGAATGGGTATTGCACTATGGGTTACTATGAATACTACAGGAATCTTACGCTTGAGAAAAGGAATACGGTATCTTATGGTAAATGAAAAGCATTTTAAAAAATATATCATTTCATACTCATTATGACAAACAATTCATTTGTTAAATAAACTGCGGAAGTC
>NW_026928699.1:0-35999 GCF_032062105.1 Saccostrea cuccullata | reverse complement strand
ATTAGGGACATCGCTATGAGAAGAAACGTTAACATTGTCGCCTATGGGAAAACAATTAGTGGACTGTCCCCACCTAAAATAAGTATTATGGAAGGGACTTTCATAAATAGAAACTCCATGTTGTTTGAATATTAATATCCGGTGATGTTTTAAAATACCTCAGTGTTGTTTTTCTGACCTTTGACAAAATGGAACGAGATAATGCAAATTTCAAACATCTTCATCGGCCAATGACAGAAAAGTTGCAAAATTCCTTTCAGTGTTATGAACTTCTAATCACTAAAAGGTGTTTGTCTTGACACAGAGCCAAGGTTATTCTGTTAAGATCAAGGTCACTGACAGAAGAATATTTTCTTTACTACACCATGAAGTAGTAAATGAAAATCATTGGAGGCTTTTACTTGAAACATAGATTTCTTATGATTGGGGGTTTTGTCATGACTCTGATTAAATGTCTTTCTGGCAAATCAAGGTCACTGACAAAGAAAAAAATGTTTAAACATAACTTTGTAATGAAAATTCACTGGAGGCTCATGCTGAGAAAAAAGGTTGTTGACATAAGAAAGTGCAGTGACCTTGACGCAAGGTCTATACTTCCTGTCCACAGCTCCAACGGAAGACCTACTCGTTGCTTTGCAACGAGCTCGGCTCTAGTATAAATATAATTTCTGTAGGAGTGTTTGGGAGATAATTTTAAAAGCAAGGGTAGGAATACTTGAAACCTGCATTTACTCTAATTGTATATTGAACTCCCTCTCTCCAGTCTCTCTCTGTAACTATCCGGTAGGACAATAATAGGTATAAAATCCTACGCACTTTGTGCTGTACCATTTATTAAGCCTTATAGGGCAGATCAAGGATTTTTTTTCAGGCGGGATGTCAAAACTCAATTCATAAATTGAATAATAATTTTAATTTGGACAAGAAATTAACCTAAACGCCCAATTTGAAAGAGAAACTAGGGGTATTGTGAGCAATGAGCTCACTAAATGATACCCCCGCCTCCCATATGGTTATAATGGCAAAGTACATACCCCGGTATTTTGCTGTTGTCGGTAAACCCAAAATATGTGTCAGATCAAAAAGTAAAATAGGGGTTGCAAAATGGTAATATGTAATATATTGTATGTATATTGAGATTCTGCGAAAATTTCATTAAATTTCACTCAGTGGTATGAGTATTTGCGGATAAGAGATGGGTCCCCAAAGCGTAACAGACATCTACGGACGGACGGACGGACGTACAAATGGACGGACATAACGATTACTATATACGTGTAACGTGAAATATACATCACAGAAATGGGTACAATGGGAACTTTCTCAAATACCTTCTCAAACGTGTCGAACCTGGACCTGCACAACAGACAAGAGAATTTTTAAGAAGCTAATTTTAAGTAGAATGTAGAATTCTCACGGCGAGTTTGCTCTCTCTTCCTATATGCTTTGGCTTATAATCATTAATTATTGATGTCAAAAAAATTAATTCACTTTAAATTCTATTTTCATTATCATTGTACCACAGAATTTTCCCCCCAACATTACCTTTACTATATAAAATGTTCATTGAAGGGAAGGTTGCCCCCCCCCCCCTTTTTACCATAGTACATGCAGCGATATCCAAGAATTGTAGGAAAAAAATTGGAATTGAAAGTAACATGGCTTTGAACAAGTTGCGTGAGGTGTACAACCGTGGTTCGTCCAGTCAGTCACTCCTGTTTTGGTTTTTTTGTCAGCGCAACTCCTCATAAACCAATGCATAGAATTTTGTTAAACTTTGCAGATATTTATAGGAGACACTGTGTAAAGTTGCACATCACCAGGAAATTGCGGAACTTCTTATTTTTTTCGGGAATTTCCGCACTTTTACATTTAGATTTAGGCCATATCTTGAATATAGAGATGAGCAGTTTTCAGCGCAACTCCTCATAAACCGCTGCACAAAATTTCGACAAACTTGGCAGATATTTAGGACACAATGTGTATACTATAGATGTACATATTACAAGGAAGTTATTCCTTTATTTTTTCTGGGAATTTCAGCACTTCGACTTTTGTGGGAGCGTGGGGTATGTGAATTTGCTTACTTTTTCTTTCATTGTGCGTATTTAAAAAGCACTCTTGAATCAAATTATGTTAACTTTAAATCAAATTATATTGGGTCTGATAAAGCCAATACACAGCATTTATTTCATAATATTTGATCATAAAGAAATCCGATCTATTTCAGACGTTTTTCTTAAATCATTTTTTTTGAGAGTGTTATGCATGTTTTATTACTCCCCCCCCCCCACTCCTTTCACAGGAAAATATCTTCATTTCTTCAAAAGGTGAATGATTCGTAATAATGCATGCTTATTATAAATTTGATGAAATTAAACCATGTTTTCAAAAATTTTTTTTACAACATTTACAGACAAGAGTAATGTTTATTCTTGAAAAAAAAATTATTGGCATTTTCTTCAGTCAAACCCAGAGCTTTCAACCTTTGATATTTTCCCTGACCAAATAAAATAATCGGCATGGGCTACGTGTGTCCAAGCAGTTTTTTACTGTTGAGTTAGCAATGGATTACATGATTTCTGAGATGCATTTTTCAATAAAAGTAAAATAGGATGTGCACATCCCTGTAACGATAGCAGTATTCAGGTAAATGTTTTTATTACTGCGTTTGACGCGTTTTCTCGACTGACCTGCATGGGTTTTTGCTGTACTTGAATGTATTCCGTGTTAGTGTATTTTCTATATTGCAGCAAATGCATTCAAAAATAATTTCATTCTCAGTATAGTTCTAGTTTTTGTTGAATTTTTACTTTTCAAACATGCACTGGTCAGTTTATTGACTTCTAAAAAGTATGCTATCGGAGATGTGCACATGTCGACTGCCAGGCTAGAAAATCACTCAAGTGAAACAATTGTAAAAGATTATATATAGCAGGTACAGGTGGCCAAAAAATTTCGATTATATATGGCGGAATTGAAGAAAGATGGCTGACAAAGGCGTACAGGAATGTAGCAAGTCGTACAAAGATGAAAAATGATGCCTTTTTAAGAGTTCTTGTCAGCTTTAAGGTAGCTAATAAAATTACACCAAAGGAGATGGGTGAACTTAGCGTGCAGAAAGCCCACTAGGTTCAGATACATAAAAATCATATTCAGATTAGTGAATTTAGTATTTAGTGTAAAGTTCTCATCACTGATTTTTATGAAATCATGATAAACAAAAAAGATCTGGAGGAAAATTTTTCGTTAAAATTTATTCTTTTATAAAAAAAAATAATATGGTATTCATTGGGTTCGAACCCTGGCAATAAAAATCCTGAGTAGCATTCTCTATTGAGACTAGCACGCTAACCACTACGCTACACAAGTCCTGATGAAGTGTGGCATTTAAATCATGCTTGTGATATGACCATTGACTTAAGGGACTTCAAGTATTTCTCGAAAAGATACGAAAATTATGTCATAAAAATATATTTTTAAGGTATAGTGGGTCTTTGCTCCATAATTTTGAAAACCAAAATATATATGTTTGTATGCAAACTTTGAGGATTAACTTTCAAAAAAAAATGGAGAGAAGACCCACTCATATCGAAAAATAGTGTTATAGTGTGAAAAAAATGACTCGTTTTGTCTTCTTTTGTGTGTATAATATTTCAAAGGCAATTAACTTCAATCTTCATGAGATTTGTGCGAGTTTTAGAGATTTTACATAAAGTATAATCTGATTTAATTTAATGTTAGATGAAATATTAAGGAAAATTTTGATATAATTGAGATTTAATTTTTCGCCTTCATGTTTGTTGCGCTATGGATTTTTCGCTCGTCATGTTCACCCATCTCCTTTACTATGAAGTATGTGTAATATATAGTAAGGATCCGCTGTAATATTCTAGCTCTTTTGGTTCTTTATTACTACTAGAATGTATCATTTCGTTTTCAAGTCATTAATTTCGGGGAAATGTATGATGGAAGGTCATGTAACTTGTATTAATGAGCAAGAATTCATGTCTCTAGAAGTGTCAATTGAATGATAGGTAAATAACATGAAACCAAAATGATGTAATAAATTACTAATATGCATGGGAGCGTTATTAGGAGAGTAACTAAATAGAAATATTATTAAATTACAAATCTCTGGTATAGCAAAAAATAACAAATGCATGAAGAAACTTGGATGGAAATTGTATTTTATTTTTTTAACAGAGGCATCCGGCACCAATAAGACACCCCCCTTGAGGCTTCAACACCACGACAACATCCCCTCCAGCGCCACATCAATGATGTAGACAACCCCCTCCAGCGCAACATCAATGATGGAGACAACCTCTTCCAACCCCTCCAGCGCCACAACTCAAGGTACTAAGCTTGTCATGGCTAAGTTTGCTGAGCTGAGAGCTCATGCATGTAACCCTTTTTTAATGTGTGTCATTTATTAATTTGACTTTAATGTTGTAGAATCAACGTTGGATATGTTAAAGAGATTGAAACTGAATGTTAAAGATGAGGAGTGGGAGACCCTATCAGACAAAGCCTGGGGTAATTCCATAGATTATATTATTATGACTTCATGTTGTGTAATATTAATTCTTATGGTAATATTGCATAGGAAATAGGGCTGGGACGATATATTGAGATATCGTGATATATGTGAGGACGATACACATATCGATTCATATGAAAAAATATCGAAATATCGCCCAAAAAAATCTGACTTCTGTTTTTCTTTATTTATTTAACATTTGGGGTTTAATATATAAATAAATAAGTTAAATATACATATAGAAATGAAATAAATAATAATTAACACCAATTGAGTAAAGTATTTTTGTTTTACAACATATAAACAACTATTTGAATAAATTATTCTCATTCGTAAAGAAATAATTTGTTTATTTTAATGCAAAAAAAGATTTTTTAAGCAATTAAACATATCGTGATACATATTGTATCGTGGCTCAAATATCGTGATACGTATCGATATAGAAAAAGTTGTATCGTCCCAGCCCTAATAGGAAACAATGCAGACCATGTTTTTGGCAAAGGAAACAAAAGAATAGTGCATATAAACCCAAAACTATGCATGGACTTGATTTAAGAAACTCTAATATTATAAATGATGTTGAAATCTGCTCCTTTGTATTTATAAAACATTTATTTATTTTTTGATAGGCAATTTTAAGGATGCCTTTTAAAAATCTGTGCAATGTGTGGACCTAAGGTCAGGGGTTTATGTCACAGTGTTAGGGGCACTACTGATTATTGCTGAATATTACAGATTAGTTGGAAGTGCATTTTTGTTCCCCTACCCTGCGTATGGGTATTCAGTAACCAAGCTAAGCAACTGCTAAGTGTATTGTTATGATGATCAATGGTGCCTCTTTCAAAATTATGAATGCTATATAGCATCTGGCTTAAAACATGAATCAAATTCAATACACTGTAACTGGGAAGTTGTTGCATAATGCTCAGGTGACCTATAAGGCCCGTGGGCCTCTTGTTTTTCTTTTTAATACAATAATTAAAAATAGAAAAATTATCTTGTTCTTTTATATGGATACTTACAATTCTACTCTGTCTGGGCCTAGATCTGGGATTGGAGCGTGCTCTATTCCCACTTGACAGGCGCTGTTTATTCGATAATTTCTTTGTCATCTCTTGTTCAGGTGTGCCACTCTCGCTGCCAGAGTCGGATGCTGGGAGATGGTATTCATCCCCCGAATCATCAGTGATTTCGTTGAAATTATCTGATTCTACATAATAATAGTCTACTAACCGTACAGTTGCTATAAACTGATTAAAATGTGTTTTACTAATTTTGAAGCTCGCAATTCTTTCTGCTTTTTCTCTGCACTTTGTTGTGTTTTTTACCAAAAACGAACATCGAAATAAGCATCTTTATCCAATCAGCAGCCTCACTATTGGCGGTTGTAAACAGGCGCACCCAGAAGAACGTTCTTTGCAATATTTTAAGGATGGCCTCACATTGCTTAATAATTATTGTGAACAATTTCAGTAAGCCACGATTATGAAAGGATAGACTACGATGATAAATGAACAGACCATGATGATGAAAGAACAGACCACATTTCTCTCGTAGATAAAGAGATAATAGTGCAAAGTGAATCGCTAAAAATTGATGACCATTTTATTCAAAAGCAAAAAAATATCAGAACAGCAAAACAATTATTTAGGTCGAATAACCGAGAATCTGTTAAATTATTAAAAATCATAGGAGATGAAAGAGCCAAAACGGAAAGATTACTGAAATTAACAAATTATTGTATACATCTTTTGAAGAGCCAGGTTAGAGACAGAAAAGCCTTCCGCGAGAGCCCTCTTCATCCTCAACGAGAACTTCAACGCCAGTGACCATCGCTTTCCAGACGGGGGATATAAACATTAAATGAACATTAAAATTATATGTTTATATTTATACAAAAAATGTAATTTTTGTTTAAAGGGGGAGGAATGTGTCAATTTTAATGTTATCATTTCTTAAGATGTAAGATTTGTAGCTTATAATGTTTATACATTGTGCCTATGAAATATGTATTTAATTCCAAAGTCATTTCAAAGTAGTACGAAGTAAATACTTCGATTTTCTTCAGATGTTTGCCTTCCACTTCTTGAAGTATTTCATTGTACCCGCCATATTGTCAGTCACATGTATTCTGTAATTCTATTGGTTAAGAGACTTACTCCTGGCCAATCAAATTTGGCATTTATGTTTAGTATATAATTGGCTTACTCTGCCTATCCAAAGAGCTACTCAACTTGTGAATTGCACTCTGCAAGGGGTCAAGTACGCAAGGTTCGTGCTTTTTAAAGAATTTCAAGTTCGGTAGCAAAATTATGTAATACATGTATAATGTAGTTACCCATAGTAGTCATTTATTGGTTCAAGGTAGAATTAGATATCCCTTACCTTATTTTAGTGAGATATATTTAGGTTATCCGTGCTTATTTTTATATGGGCCTATATTCTTAATAAATACATTTTTGAAGTCACATTCTTCCCTATATTTTTCAGATATTTAATTATTTTGTGATAAATCATGTTGTTATATTTTTGGAAACATTTTTGCTTTTTGTTATCAACTATCTTAAATCATATTTTACCTTTACTGTAATAAATTAAAAAAAACTTCTCATTTCAAAACAAGGTGTTGATCATAATCTAGGAATCACTAAAGAACAAGGGTAAATAATTTAACCAGTGTGGCCCATATATACAATTGGTTTAATATGACTTTCCAATTCCAAGTACTATGATCAATTGAATTAATAATTACATCAAGGCTAGGACTTGTACTTTAGGAAAGGTTTGCCTTATTCTAGTTCTTTGATAACACTGGTTCCCGTTACAAAAGAAACCAAGTGCGTAGTAATGATGACCAAGAGTGCCACTTCCAAAATTGTGAATTGCAGGGCCCCTGACTCAGGCGGGGCTCTAATGTTTAAATAGTGAAAATGCACGAATCTTTTCCCTTTGCTCCTGCATGGGTATTATGTCAATGATCTTACAACGATCAAAGTAAATATTTATGATAAAAGAAGTTGTCTCTTCCAAAATGGTCAATTTCCAGGCCCCTGACCAAGTCAATAGAAATCTTAAAAAATGACACCTGTAAAATGCAGAACAATTTACAAATAAAGTTGAAAATATCAGGAACACACCTTCATATGTTGAATAATAAGTGTTGAAATTTTCAGATTAATCCTTCCAATAGTTTCCAAGAAACAGTAAGACATGACCACAAAATAAACCAGAAGTCTCTGTCGAGACTGAAGCTCTATGGTTTGTACATATAGCAAAGGAAGAAGGAAAAGTACTTAAGCAGTTGGAAATTGAAACTTTTCAACAGCAAAAAATAGAATAATGATCCTTGATTAAGTCTCTTCATGTTCTTAGTGCAGTCTACTTGCATGCCACATTTATATTATAATCAGACTAAAATTGTATTTGGGGTAGCATTTTGAAAGAATTTCAAAGAAATGTCTATTTTTAGTAACCACGGCAACACCGTTCATCGAAATCAAAAACTGATACACAGAATTATGTATCTTATTGTAGTCTACTTTTTTGCCAACTTATATTGAAATCAGTCCAAAATTGTAGAAGGTGTAGCATTTTGAAAGAATTTCACAGCAATTTCTATTTTTAGTAACCACGGCAACACCGTTCATCGTAATCAAAAACTGATACACAGAATTATGTATCTTATTGTAGTCTACTTGTGTGCCAAGTTATATTGAAATCAGACTAAAACTGTAGAAGGAGTAGCATTTTGAATGAATTTCACAGAAATTTCTATTTTTAGTAACCACGGCAACACCGTTCATCGAAATCAAAAACTGATACACAGAATTATGTATCTTATTGTAGTCTACTTGTGTGCCAAGTTATATTGAAATCAGACTAAAACTGTAGAAGGAGTAGCAATTTGAAAGAATTTCACAGAAATTTCTATTTTTAGTAACCACGGCAACACCGTTCATCGAAATCAAAAACCGATATATAGAATTGTGTATCTTATTGTGGTCTACTTGTGTGCCAAGTCATATTGAAATCAGACTAAAACTGTAGAAGGAGTAGCAATTTGAAAGAATTTCAAAGAAATTTCTATTTTTAGTAACCACGGCAACACCGTTCATCGAAATCAAAAACCGATATACAGAATTGTGTATCTTATTGTGGTCTACTTGTGTGCCAAGTCATATTGAAATCAGACTAAAACTGTAGAAGGAGTAGCATTTTGAAAGAATTTCAAAGAAATTTCTATTTTTAGTAACCACGGCAACACCGTTCATCGAAATCAAAAACAGATATACAGAATTGTGTATCTTAGTGTAGTCTACTTGTGTGCCAAGTTATATTGAAATCAGAATAAAACTGTAGGAGGAGTAGCATTTTGAAAGAATTTCACAGAAATGTCTATTTTTAGTAACCACGGCAACATCGTTCATCGAAATCAAAAACCGATACACAGAATTATGTATCTTAGTGTAGTCTACTTGTGTGCTAAGTTATATTGAAATCAGACCAAAACTGTAGGAGGAGTAGCATTTTGAAAAATTGTTTACAGACAGACAGACAGACAGACAGACGGACGGACGACGGACGCATTACTATCGCATAAGCTCTTCTGGTCTCTGACCAGTAGAGCTAAAAAAACACCTGTCAAATGCAGAGAAATCATTCAATCATTATGAAAATACCAGGTGCACACTTTCATATGGTGAATATTAATAAGTGTACAAATTTTCAGTCATCCTTGCAATAGTTTATCATTCTGAATCAATCTAATATCAAGTCAAGACAGACTTTTTTAACAACACTCTCTGTTATGGGAAGCAAAATCCGACTCGCACAATGTCACCTGTTTTAATTCAGGTATTTGCTATTTCGGTCGTAATAATTGATTTGAATTGCTGCTCTCCTGCGTATTTTATCTTTAAATTTTATATCTGCTGTCCGAGATGAATAATCTCGCAACACTGAAATTAGAGTTTTCGTTCTTCGATTAAACATTATTTGAGATGGCGATTCTAAATTTCTGTCTATTGGTGTATTTCGCAATTCCAAAAAGCTAACTTAAGGATCTTTTCTTTCGAATTTGGCTTTTTCATAATTTTCTTCATAGTTTGTATGGTCCCGTCCACCATTCCATTTGACTGAGGATAATGCGGTGAACTTGTCGAGTGTTTGACACCGTAATTAATTGAAAATTTCCTGAATTCTTCGCTTGAAAATTGTGGTCCGTTGTGGTTTATAACTTCCTCTGGTATCCCTTTTCGAAAAGTTTTCTTTTAATTTCTTGATATCACTTGAGCTCTCGGTTGATGTAAATTTTGCTACTTCAAAGAATTTTGAAAAGTAATCCACTTAGATAATGTAATTTTGACGATCCAGCTAGAATTAATCTGTACCGACTTTTTGCCAAGGTCGATCAGATATTCCATATTGAAGTAATGGCTCCCTTTGTTGTCTATTCTTAAATTGGTTGCACACACCGCAATTTGTAACAAGTTCGGTGTCGGCATTAATTCCTGGCTTAAACAAAATATTTCTTCCTCGTTGGGCTTTTCAAGCCCTATGTGTGCATTCTGCAGAGAGATTTGTTTGGTGAAGTTTGAGAAAAAACAGGATCGAATTTATGTTATAATCGAGGGCGTCGACTCAGATTTGAAGACCAAAGAATTTGGGATTGATAACATGCTTGGACACATCGTGGATCTACGAAACGAAGACTATTCGTGTGTGGAAGTTGTTGGAAATTACATGGATAACAAGGTTACACTGGCTGTCAGCGATTTCTGTGTCAAGTGAAACAGAGCTTAATTAGGATATTGGTAAACCAAAATCCCACTTCTGGCTTCCGTCGATGTTTGAAAAATAAGCTTGAAGATGAGAACAAAGTCAGTGAAGAGTTGTTTGAAGCAACCGCTAATGATATAACGCCGCTTAATGATACATATATCATTAAGCGTTGCAACTGCAACGGTAAATGCAATAATTATTGCATTAACAGTTGACCTTTCAACCACTATTGCTAAATCGCCGTTTCATGAAAAAAAGTATATCATTAAGCGGATGAGCATTTCAACTATTAATGCAATAATTCATGACATTAAGCGTAACATTACAACGCTTACTGATATTTCTATCATGTGGCATTACATCATTAGCGGTTGCTACAGGGCTTTGAAGACACATTCGAAAGAAGCCAAAATGAAGAAGGGAATAAAGTCAGTGAAGAGTGCCAGCAAAACACATTGGAAAGAAGCCAAAATGAAATTCCGATGCCCTAAAAAGATATGGAGCAGTGGAGAGTAAAATGGGATTTATCTGGTGGAGTCTGAGAAAAAAAAGGACCAAATTTACGTTATACCCGACAAACCAAGATGCATTAACTGACAACGTTTGAGGTTTCTAAGACAATAAATACCCAAGATACTTAAATATAGCCATAAAATGTCGAAAGTAGGTCACTGTGACCTACATTTTGGTCGACAATTTCTTAAGACCCAAGATGCATCAACTTACAAAGTTGTATGAACATAGGTCTAAAAGTATTCAAAATATGCCTTTAAACAATTTGAAAAAATGGTTGTCATCTTCAAAAAGTAGGTCACAGTGACCTACTTCTCATAAATATGTTTTATGGCCCAAAGAAGCATCAACTTACAAGATTTGATGATTAGAAAGCTTTCAGTGTCTGAAATAATGGGATTAAATGTTTTAGAAACGATAAGCAATATAATTCAAAAAGTAGATCACGGTGACCAAAGTTTGATGATCATAGACCTTAAGTGTTCAAGATATGCTTCAAATTCAATTTGAAAACAAATGCCTGCAAAATTGAAAGTATGTCACCGTGACCTACTTTTGGGTTAACATGATTTGAAGTCCTAAGATGCATCAACTTACAAGATTTAATGATCGTAGTCTTTATAGTAAGCAAAATATCAATGTTAATTAAAAGTAAAAATTTTGGTCCATTTTAAAGTGACCTTGAGACCACGTCCTTTGCCCCAGGGTAATTCCCCGTGTAAATTTTAATCATAAACCTATCCTGATCCTTGTTCGTAAGTTTGATGAAAATCTGTCTTGTGGTTCTGGAAGAGAATTTTTAGAACCAGTACTTTTGGTTTTATTTTCCTGATTATCTCCCCTCTTTAAGGGTCCAACCTTAATTTAGTACAAATTATAGCCCTTGGGCCAAGGATACCCTGTGACAAATTTGAAAATGGTTAGCCAAGGGTTTTTTTGAGTTATGGCCCATATTCTTAAATGATTACGTAAACCGCACAAATGGCCATAGCATTACCTTTTTGAGTCTTAATGGCTCATAAGAGCTAAAAATTCACATCTGTAACATATTTCATTGAATTTCTGAAACGTAAGGCAAGGCAGTTAGAAACTGCATTAGAAACTTTTCAATAAATCATTCATTTTACTGATAATTTTTTCAATACATCAATACATTTTACTGCATTAGAAACTTTTCAATAAATCATTCATTTTACTGATAATTTTTTCAATACATCAATACATTTTACTGATAATCATCAAGTCAATGACATCCGTGATCCATCTGTATCGATTCTGAATACATTTTGTCCTAGGGGTTTAAAACCAAGGCACACTTTTACTCATTTTTGGTATATCATCTCCCTGACAGACATGTGTGTTCCTTGGAGGATGGCTATAGGAGTTCACCCCAAGCAATTTGGTGAACTGACACCAGATAGATTGCTGATTCCTTCATATAACGAAGTTGTTAGACAGTCCATATGTTTTGGCATTAGGTGAGATCAGGCTCTACGGAACTGTCCCAGTGAGGCTGTGGAAACATCGATACGAAGTTTTCCGCCAAGTGCTTACGTTGACTCGTAAAGATAGAGCCTTTATTCTTCACTTGCGTGGGACTGGGGAGAATTGGGATGGATGTACACGCACGCTGTATCCAGTTACTGAGGAAATCGTGTGATCCAGACCAACCCATACATCTTTACTGCTTCATGGGCGATCCAGAGTTAGTCAAGGACTTGTTAGACTGCTGTTCGAATATCTATTTTGGACTCACGGGTGTTGTGGCAAAGTATAGTGCCGATCAAGTTGCCGGTCTACAGTCCATTCCCTCTTTTAACTATGAGTCGCTTGCTGCTGGAAAAATGCCCCGTATAGGAAAGGAGGAGGAGGAATTGGAACACCCCAGCGTTCATTGGTGACGTTGCTACCGAAATTGCCTCTTAACTACAAGTCAGCGTGCAGTACCTTTTGAAGGAGACAGATAAGAATAGCCGTTGCGTCTACATGTTAAATGTTAAAATTACCTCAATGTTTAAAGTTAAATAGATAGATTGTGTGTATGTTGTTATACGTCCATCTCGAGAAATTTAAATCATATGGAGACGCCATCACTTGCCGGTGGAGAGCTGCAAATATTGTCCTATAACCGGCACTTAGGGCCTTTGAGCAGTGAGGGATCTTTTTCGTGCCAGCACTAACTGCGACACGGGACCGCGGTTTATACAGAATCATCCGAAGGCCCAGTCTCCATGTAAATTTAACTAGAAGACTAACACAAAAGTAACATATTTATCAATGACGTGTACGTGATTGTACTGTAGAAAATATACAATTAAAATAAAAAGCGGAATCAAATGGTTTGCTCATTTTCTAAGTTTTTCAGGTCAAGTTTTTATTAGTTAATTCATAATTTGAAATCTGAAATGTACATTTTAACTATTCATAAATTACAGATTTAACATGTATATGTCTAGTCTAAATTGCCTTTACACTAGTACTTTTTAAAAATCGCTAAAATTACATCTCACTAAAAATAAATTACCAATGTTCAAGGTTAAATCGCTTAATTTGAGGCTCGCTAAAATTTCCACTTATACGGTATATGCCATTTTATTTTTTATTTTCTTCATAACGTACAACTGCCAGGAAAAGTTATGACTCAGGAATACAGTACATTTTACAATTATGAAATTGTTGCTATTACAAGTTTAGAGAAGTCATGATAAGGGCTAATATTTCATTGTTTTCTTTGACAAATCTATTAAAGGAATTAACTTTATTTTGAGAGTTCTTGTACTTGTAAATGTATTTATGATTGTATTGTTTTGTGACTTTTTAACCGTAGTTGAATTGAAAACTGAAAATTATTTGAAAAGTGTAAATGATGCCCTACTCTTGACCTATTTATTTTAACAAGTATAGTTTTTTTGAAGGATGATTAATCAATATCAAATAAATGTAAACACACAATTCTTAAATGGCATAGCTAATTGGATTCACAGTACAAATTTGGAATCTTTCTGCATATATGTAATGATTTTATTGTCTTCACTTATACTTTCAGATACATGTACAAATTTATCTTATTCTTACAGCTGCAGTTGCTCGGTATTTTAGTCTATGGCTCAAATAATACACAAAGAAAAAACAGGAAAAGTGGAGCAACATAATCTTATAAACAAAATGCTCCACTACAGCAGGAGAAAGAGGGTACATATCTTATATTAACAGAATATTCCATATGAATTTTCAACAAATTAAAAATATGTATACAAAAAAATTGCTACATGATGTTTATGTAATCATAATTTCTGTAAGCTTATAGAAATTGTAGTGAAGAAGGAGTATGGTGGAGAAGAAGTCGGGTTGGGATGAGGTAAAAGAAAACAGCGAGTCTCGAGTGCTCTTGAATTGAGCTACATGTCATCAGGGAGGAGCACAACTCTGATGACGACAGCTTTTTGAGAACAAAGCCCCTCCCTTGAAGGTCTGATGAATTCATAAAAATCCTTGATGAATTAGACAGTAAATACGAACGAACCATGTCTAAGCGTTCACGGCGGCAGATGATGAAAAGGGTTAAAGGAAATGTTCCATCTGTAAGGCAAAAACCCACTCCTGTTCAAAAGGAACATGAGAGGTGTTTGCTCAGTGATTGTTTGATACTGATGTAAATTGGGGTGGGGGTGGGGGTATTGGCTTTATGTATTTTGAAATTTTTATTCATTTTTATATTAAATATTAGTCGCATAGGGGGTCAAGATTAGGTGACGGAGAATCCACGTGACCGTTAGAGCGCCCTTTACGAACCGGCAATTTTTATTTCCAAATATGGACATCTCTTTCTTTTGTTACACAAGTTCACTTACTATATAAACCCCTTGTAATACTGGTTTTTTGTCATTCACAGTACGTATTCAGATACTAATACATTTTTAACGAAGAAAGAAGATAGCTTTCTTGAGTTGAGAGAAGTTTTCAGAAGAATTTCTTAACATGTAAGTTTCTATCATACGTTATCATTAAAATAAGAAGCGGGAATAAATTTTTTAAAATATCCTGTATTAGTTTGAATGTAAAGTTACACGTTAAGTAACAGAATCAAATCTTCCGCTATATATTTAAAATTCTTTTATGTATTGAACAAAGTAGAAAAAAAGTAAAAGATTTTTTTTTAAATCTTATCAAACATGATAATGAGCTACGAATTCGAACAAATCCTGTCAATTTTAATTAAAACTATTATTAATTATGATAAAATGTGTACGTAATGTAGAATTAAATAACAGAATCTTCAGATACATTAATTTATGTTTTCTTTGTATACCAAAACATTTGTAAAATATTTTTTTTATTTATATACATAGAAACGATAATAATATGCAGACTCCCTCATCCCCCCCCCCCCCCAAAAAAAACGTTACCATTGTTTGATGACTTCGAGCTTGAATGGGATTTGTTGGGAGAAGAATGGTCTCTTTTGCCAATCTCAAACGATGGGTAAGTAATTCACATGTATTGTATACTTGTCTAGACCGATCGTTTTGTTGTTGTGTTATAGAATTCATGTACTTGAAAACAATTTATCCAAAAGTTTTCATCTTAAATAAAAATTCACAATTTCATCTACAATGTGTGTGTATTAAATTGATACCCCGCTTATCGTACACGCACGTACGATACCAGTTTAGAACATCCACACTTATCGTTCCTACTATATCGACTACAGACTTTTGGATTGCTTAAAAATAACTATTGGGACAACTGAGTGTTGCCAAAAAAAAATTGTAAAAAATAGTTAGAGACATGACTACTTTACATTCAAAACTATAGTAAATAAAAGCCCGTTGAATTGTATTTTAGTCGATAACAATAGAAATTGCTTGACAGAAAATGAAAGTGCTGAAGTTTTCTTTATATGTTATCAATTTTTTTTTCAATTTTGCTTCTAAAACAGATTTACAAATTGTTATTTCTGAGGGTTTCCCCAACAGGTGTCACAACAGTATTAATTTCTGCTATATATTCTTACCAAAAATGCGCAAGTTTGAGCAGATGTAACTAATTCAAAACAAACTTCTGAGAAGTTTCCTTTTCAGATCTTGTAAAACCATTCTTTATAAAGATTTTAGTACCAAAAAATACATAGCCATCCAGCAAGGCACGCAAGTTTGTTTCGGTCGAAGTCGAGCAGGTGCTTGAAAATCTAGTCCAGGGCCTAATCACTCCCCACTCTTGACAGTATACAGAAAAATCAGCACGCCCTAAATTTTAATAAATCTGGTCAATACAGGAAGTTTACATGTTGTTTTTCATCTCATAAAAAAATTCAGCTCCAGTCTCGTATCAAAAGCCCGAATCGGGAAGGGAAGATTCTGGGATTATTTTTCGTCAGCCATGATTTGACGTGAACCAAAGTGTAATACTGTTATGACACCTGCAATTAAACTTTAATTTTTGCCTTGCCGCTATTTTGCTATTTTCCCGATCTATGATGATTATTTAATGTATTTACCAAGTTTCAAAAAAACCCGTCCCAAGATAGGAAAATTACGGGCAAAACTCTGTGACAGGGGGCTTTCGCGGTGGACACGGATTTCTAAAAATATGGCAAAAGTTGAACTGTATGTAATGATCTTGCGCGTTAAACTTGTGCGGTTTTTTCGTTTTAATTTTTCAATGGATGCATACTGATTCACATGAGGATGAAAAACTGTTCAAAATAAGTTTAGTTTTTATAACAGGGCGATAGAAATAGTTTTTGTCATAAGGTTGGAGGGTGGGGTTAAAAAGGGCATTGAAAAAATAAATATAATTGAAATATTAAGGTGTTTTCTGCTTAATTACAATTGATTTGCCTCAATAATTATTTTTCCCGACCGGATTTCTTTATCTGTTACCAATGTGTTCCAAATAAACCGATTTTTACACATATTCAGAATTTATATTTTGCTCCGAGTGTGGTCTAAATTTTTTAAATTCATAGATCTTAAAATTATTTATGAGTAAATAATGTTAACGAGTGTGATGGCAAGGTATCTTTTAAGCTGTCCTCTAAATTTCATGCATTTCCCCAACCCGATACATCCAAATCAGGCCGTGGTGTGGCCAACATAATTTGTTTTAGAGGAAATCTGGACTAATTTTCTATGCTCCATTAAAAATGAACGAACAGCGATGACGGCCGAAAAATGCCATTATTTCTCATTTTCCGTCTAAACTACAAAATAAAACCTTAATTCTAAGACTGCAATATTTCTAAGTACAAAATTCGGTTTTACTGCAGGTGTCACAACAGTATTAATTGCTGCTATATATTCTTACCAAAAATGCGCAAGTTTGAGCAGATGTAACTAATTCAAACAAACTTCTGAGAAGTTTCCTTTTCAGATCTTGTAAAACCATTCTTTATAAAGATTTTAGTACCAAAAAATACATAGCCATCCAGCAAGGCACGCAAGTTTGTTTCGGTCGAAGTCGAGCAGGTGCTTGAAAATCTAGTCCAGGGCCTAATCACTCCCCACTCTTGACAGTATACAGAAAAATCAGCACGCCCTAAATTTTAATAAATCTGGTCAATACAGGAAGTTTACATGTTGTTTTTCATCTCATAAAAAAATTCAGCTCCAGTGTTGTTTCAAAATGCCCGAATGAGAAAGGAAGATTCTGGGAATATTTTACGTCAGCCATGATTAGACATGAAACCAAGTGAAATACTGTTATGACACCAACAATCGCGTTATTTTAAGTATTGCATCATTTTTTTTGGGGGGGGGGGGGGGTCATTATTATCATGTACTACCTGTAATTCGTGATTTAGAAAATTTTAATGTGTATAAATTTGACAAATAAAAAAAAAAGTTTTTTGTAGACCAAGTTATTCTCCATTCGACCCTTATTTTGCCTTGAAGGGGGACGATGCCATGGACTCTGGCAACATAGAAAATTTGGAGCCGTCTATCGATCCTGGGCTGCTAAACATTAACACCGTAGCAACTGAGGAGACCCAAACCTCAGGTTCTCCAAGAAAAAAAGGGGTGGAAAAAACGGAAACCGAGTCAGTTGATGAAATTGCTCTGGTAACTTAAATTTTTTTTGTTCAGAAAGATTTTTTATACTTAGTACTTTTTGGTATACACAATGTCATTTGAAAAAATAAATCTTTATCATTATGTTCTTAAAATCATTTTAAAAACAGTTTATGTCATGTATTAATGAGAATTCTTTCAAACAATGAAATATATCGTAAAACATTTTTTCAGGGAAGCACCTAAAGCAACTCCAAATAAAGAGGAGTTTGGTCCAACTACCTCAACCGTAACTGCCCCCTGATCAACTACAGTTAAAGGGGAGTTTGGTCCAATTACCTCAACCGTAACTACCCCCAGAGCAACTCCAGTCAAAGGGGAGTTCGATCCAATTACCTCAACCGTACTACCCCCAGAGCAACTCGCAACTCCAGTTAAAGGGAAGTTTGGTCCGATGGCAACCCCAATTAAAGGGAGTGGAAAAACTACGTCAAACTTTACTGCGCCCGTGACAACCCCAATAAAAGGAGAGTTAAGCACTGTGATCAAAGAAAATCCAATCAAAAGAAAGTTTGGTCAAACTCCACTAATGGTAACTGCACCCATGGCAACTCCAATTAAAAGGGAGTTTGTACAAACTACCTCAACCATAACTGCGCCAATGGCAACCCCTAATAGAGGGAATGATTTTCTGAAGACATTGAGGTAATTATATTAACGTTTTTTAAAATCTTGTTTTATATCCTTAATCTCAAAATTTACGAAGGTTAATATTATCAGAATTTTAAATCACGAGGTACCGCAATTATCAAAATAAATGATACCATGTTCATTTATGTTTTTATAAGTTAGTATGATTAATTAATTCAAATCTAAATTATTTGATCATGTGTTTAATATTTTTTACGATCCTGACTATTTCCTCATTATATCTACAGAAAGAAGAGCCCAAGGAAATATGCAGTTGGAGAGAAGGTGCAGGACACCAAAATATCAACAAGACAGGCCCTTGCTGAAGAAGAACTGTGGGCTCTTCAAATCATTTTCATTAAGATATTTCATGGGACTATATTTCTCTTTAAATTGAAATAAACAAATTTGAAATTAGTTTTATGTTATGTCTGGTTGTCAAACTCATGTTTTTTAAAATCATTTAATTGATAAGGTTTTACTTACTGGCTCGACTTCAGAGAGTAACCATGGATTCTGTAAAAATATTAATTAGCCATGGCTCAATTTATAGTTTTCGTTTGGTTTGAAAATTAGTGACCTTGAAGATGTGACCTACATTAGAAGTTCCAATTATTAGTGTGATTTCAATATGATATGAAGGTGACCCCAGAACTGTTTTAATTTAATATCAAGGTGACATCAACTTTATCAAGAAGACTTTACAAAGGTGACCTCAGGCTGTTCTAATAATCAGGTGACCTCAAACTGTTAGTGACTTCAGAATTATCAAGATAACATTCTGAAGGTGACTCCCAAGGTGACCTTGGTACAAAGTGGGTGACCCCATAGTGACCTTGGTGACTCCATTTGTCAAGGTATACTTTCTCAAGGTGAATACCTTGGGGTCACTCACGGACTAAGTTCCAAGGTCACCTTGGGTTACTCACTTGACCTTGGTGTGACCCCTTTGTGGGTGGGGTCTGGAAAAACCCATGACGTCATTCTGACTGTTCTCTGTGTCCCTTACTATTTATCTTACTGTAAATAAATTAAGTTTAAACTGTGTCATTGATCTTTGCTGGCATTTAGGGTTATTCTGACCCATAACAGGGCTTCCCCGGAGATTGCGATTCACATTTGGAAATTCTACCTATAGCTCTACAAAATTTAGTGCAATTTAATTCAAGTGTGTAATTCTAAGTGAAATATGTGAGCAATCCGTAGTGAAATTCATCTTCAACATATCTACTGTGTGATCTATTTTATTTCCTACAATTTGTGATATTTTTCAATAATTTGTGATAAATTACCAGTGTTCCCATTTAAAAAAAACTGTTTTGTGTTTCCGGCCGCCATCTTGGATGTCTCCTGTCTGATCAAGAAGTGAATTATTTTTAACTGTTTAAAATAATATTGAATAAAGTTTTGTGAATGCTTAATAAAAGTTTACAAAAATTTGTAGAAAAATTATACACATAAGTCATCATATTACAAATAGTTTGTACATGTACTAACATTTCTTTCTCAAGTCAACTTTTTTTACCCTCAATATCTTTTCAAGATATTTCGGTTTCGAGGTGGGGGAGTGTGATAGGATTGGATTTTATAATATTATAATCTTTATAACTTTTAACAATATTTGCATTGATAATCGATGGCAAAGTTTAAGTACTGATATTTAGCAATATTTACCATGATCTCTTGCTCCCGCTTCTGTGTCAAACACATTGTCAATTCAGTTAAGGGTTAACAGCAACAAATTTTCTGATTGGTTAAAATCTTTATTTCACATTCGGAAGCTCTCATGTTTTACAGTATGATTTGGGAAATGCCCATGTCTGAGATATACAAAGAATTCAGTTGTTGATTAGATAAGAGAACACCTCCGTATCGCGGTGTGTTTAAAGTCCACTATTTTACTTATACTTCAGTTGGTCAGGAACCTTCTTAAAGTTCTTACCAGCTCACTCTTTGATTAGATGGTTGAATCCCGGTCCCTGTCTCTTTCTCGTTCATTCGTTTAAGTTGTCCTTTTTGTTTTCCTTATTTTTTACGTCCATTTCTATTGTAAATTTCCAGTTCCTTATTTCTATTTTTGGTAAACCGGTTAGGTTAGGCATAGTAGATTTTTCGTGCAGGGGTTGGTCACATTCTTTTGGACTTAGCACTGGGTAGGACGGGCTCTGGACTTTATACATTTCTTAGGTAGGCACTATTTTTTATTGAGGCCCATAAGTATAAGGTCGTTTAGCTGCATATCTGTAGCGTTATGGTTTTATATATTTTTCTTTGACCATAACGCTACAGATCCCGTAGTGCAATAAAAGGTGCAATTTACGGCGCAATATTTTTGCGTCTTTTGGGGAGAATCTCTCCACTTTATAGCATTGGTTAATCAACTACTTTTCACCCCCTAATTCTAGACACATTTTGTAGCCAATATATATGTTTACCCCCTCCCAAACCCATTTAAAAGGTTTTTCAGGCAATAAACTCGCTGGAAGTGAATTTTTAGTAATCTAACAAATAATTTTAATTAAGCGTTTTATGACTTTAAGACGACTATAAAGGGTTGGGAGATGGAAAAAATATACAATTTTAAATAATTTTTTGAATTGGGGTTGAAAGGTAGTTGATTAACATGTAAATTTGGAGAAATTCCCCCCAAAAAGCCAAAAAATATTCACCGAAATTGCCCCTTTTTTTCCTGGGGATTTAGCGTTATGGTCAAAGACAAATATATAAAACCATAACGTACAGATATGCAGCTAAACGACCTTATACTTATAAGCCTACCTAACAAATTACAAGATAGCATTCCAAATTGACTTAACTTCAAAACAAACTTCATTTGCAGACAGAGGTGGTAAATTTATCTCAATTTGACAATAAGATAATGTTATTTTTTAAGAGGAAAGTAATTAATCCCAAAGGGGCTCATAGCAGCATTCAGTTTACAATGGGAACAGCAGTTTTTCTCTTTGCCAATGCTTTCGTATATAAAGTTTAAAGGAAAAACCCCACCACCCCAGCTCCAAACCAGGGGACATGAGAAACCCAAACTTACATAAAAAATGCTCCTACAACTACCATACCAAATTTTCTTATTGGGCAACCAATAAAAAAAGTTGACCATTCATTCTTATGCATAGTTAAGGAATCTACCCCACCACCCCAGCTCCAAACCAGAAGACATAGAGAACCAAACTTGGCATCAAAATATGTATTTCTCCTCTAAACTATTGGGGCCTGGACGTCCATTTTGTTAAAAATTCGCTTCACAATTTTTCCATGGCGATACGATACGTATCACGATATTTCAATTGGTTTAACAGAAATTAAAGAACAAGTTTTTCCCATTTTGGCTATTTTTTTTAATTATAGGTCAGAGCGACCTACTTTTTGTGCGCGACACACCTTCCCCAAGATGTATTAGTTTAAAAGTTTGATAACTCTTGGTGGCCTTCTTTCAAGTTATGACCCGGGACACGAGAAAAATAACAGAGGAGGAAAGAGGGACATAAAACCTAAAAATAATCCCTTTCCCGTTTTAAAAGACGGGCGAAAAAAAAAGGGAAAAATTTGAAACCAAAGCGCCCCCCAGGTTTTTTTTAAAAGGGGGATAATCAGCTGAAATATTTGACAAGAAAGATAATCACTAGGAAAAAGGTTTTGAGATTTGGTAAAGCATTTAAATTCCCTTCCTTCGATAAAAGCGGCAAAATTCAAAATGAATTATTTTGGGAAAATTTTTAACCCCAAATGTTAAATGAACAAAGAAATATAGTAGTCAGATGTTTTTGAGCAATATTTTGATATTTCTTCATATGTATCGATATGCGTATTGTCCTCACACATATAACAATATATCGTTCGCCCCAGCCCTAAATTTGAGCATTATTACTTTAACTGATAATTTTTTTTGTGAAAACACACAACTCCACTCCAATTTTTTTTCCCACGTATAATTTGCGGGGTTCAAACCCAAAAAGGTTTTCAGTTTTTTTTCGTGTTTCAGACACTCGGACCATGTTTTATTTTTTTTGAAATTTTTTTAAATTTTGCCCCAATCTTTTTTGTCGGGTCTGCATATTTAATTTCCCCTTTGTGTCCTGTGTGAATTTTCTGCTACATTTACTTTCTGGGGAGCGGATTATTATTTTGTTCCCTTTTAAAAGTATAAATTTTAAAACGGAGGATGCTTGAAGTTAAAAGACACAGACATGACTAAATATTTGATTCCCTAGCCATGAATTACTGTACAGTGCAGGCCGAATATTTTTTATGTTGCCTTTTCTTAGTGGTGTTATCTTTGGGAAAAATAACTCGTTCCTCATATGACCCCGTGAGAGCCGAACCAGTTCACGTCATTAATGTTTAAATTTACATAGTGTAAACAAAAGTGCAAGTTAAAAAAACATTAATATAAAATGATAAATTAACATCACTCACATAAAGTAAACACTTTTCCCTTTTCACCCAGGAAAATTTGGTTGAAACAAAAAAAGGGCACACTTGATTGGTTTATGTTTTGGTTTTGGGTTAAATGGGAAAACCTTTTGGAATTTATTGGAACAAATTCAAATCCATGTTTAAAACCCAAAAAGTTTGAAGTTTTTTTAAAAAAACAAAACCCAAAACTGTAAAAAAAATAAACAACAAATACGAGGTCCGAGTATCATATGAAATATTAAAATTTTGGAAAAAGAAGCCATGCTGATGAAAGAATTGGATGACTTTAACTGCACGAATCCATAAAAATTCTGACAAAAGTCTGCAAAAAAAGAAAGGGAACCAAAAATGCATTGTAGACATTAAAAACACTCGTAAAAAAATTTTATTGGCTGGGCAAAAAAAGAAAAGGGGAATATTTTAGTTGCCTAGAAATTACTTTCAAAATATTAAAAAAAAAAAAGGGTTTAAATCATTATTCAAAAAACTACTGATATCCAAGATGATGTCCAAAGCACAGGTATTGGAGCTTCCCTGCGAAAAACCCCCAGTTCTTGTCCCAACCTAATTTATCAGCAAAATCTGAAGATTTTATACACTAGTGAATCATCTGAAAAGAATTTTAATAAATAAATTTGTAACCCTTAGTGATACATCCTAAATAAAGGTTTTACCACTGAGCAAAATAGGAAACTGACCCATTCTCCATCAGACACCAAAATTCCCCAGTTTTTTTCCGTGGTCTATACTACTCGACTTCTGGGAACTCAACTTCTTTCCTCTACACCAGATACCATTATCCAATGGAGCAATAACCATACAAATCAAAAAGACGGTCATAGGCGACAATGGACCGTGATTTACAAATGACGCATTTAGGAATTTCCTTTAAAGGGGAAAACCCAATTTTCTACTTGTTCATCCTACCACAGCCGAAAAAAAGTTTGGAATCTGCAGTGAAAATGGAAAAAAGACATTCTTAATTTTGGAAGAGGTCAAACATTATTACGAAGATGATCACGGGTTAATTTTTTTTTCCCAAACACATGGCTTGTGAAAAAACACTCACTGTGGAGTTTTGGAACAGTTTCCATAGTATGCTTTTTGGACCACAGTCTGGACAGCAGATGATGTGCATTGTCTCCTGGCCACAAAACAAAAACTTTCCCCCATGTTTTTGGGGCACTTTTCCCTAAATTCTTCCCAAAAACCCTTTGGAGGCTGAAAATTTTTCCCATCCTTCTCGTTCTTTTGTTTTTCTTATCCAATTTCCATCTATTTTTAAAAATAAAATTAAAATTAAGGTTTTAATACTTTAAAAAAATTTCTGCATTTTCTTTGTCGTTTAAAAAAAAAAATTTTAAAGGCCCCATTGATAGACAATAAAAAATTTAAAGTAAATAAAACCTTTAACCTAAATTTTCCAACAGGGCTCGAGTTTAACATCTTGGTACTGAATGTTTTTCAGGAAAAGTTTCAAAATTTTTTCCCCCCCAAGTTGGACCTTGGTTTAAAGTGGTTCCCCCACATAAGGGGGGATCTTAGCATATTGAAACACAATGGTCTTCTTTGAAAAAATTTAAACGGTTCATAATCATGAAAATCATTAAATATATGTATAACCATAAAAAAAGATTCTTGTTCTATTACTAAAAACAAGAAATTTTTCCCAATCCTAAAAAAACAAAAAACCTGTTGACGATTGATAGTGCAACGTATTAAATATTTTGTTTAATATTCCTCATGAATTTTTTGCTTATTGAAGGCTTGCCAGTGGAGAGCTGCACATTTGTATCCTATTCTATAGATACTGACGGCCATTAAAGCAGTGAGGGATTTTTTTGTGCCAGTATCCGGTGGGACATGGGCCCTTGGTTTACACCGTCTCATTTGTAGGACCAGTCTCCACCGTCCCATTTGGAAAACTAAAAACCCGCAACGTTGGAATAAAACCCTTTTTAAATTTGACAAATTTAGTATGGGTGTTGTTGTTGATCCTTTTTTTGTTAACAAAATGGAAAGGTCATAGCTTCTTGGTTAGGGGGGCATAACATGGATACCTAGTTTTGGGTTGTATATTTTAATATAAGATGAAAAAAAAATTTTTTCTTTCAGGAGGTGAGCATAACATGCATAGGTAATTGGGCTGTTTCCCTTATACCTAGCAGAAACCCCACGTATGCTATATGTTTAAGTTTCAGTAATTTACCTACAAAAGTTTTCCCACAGTTCCAGGGAATATGCTTTTTTTTTTAATGAAAAATAACAGTATACATCAGAGATCCATTGAACTTGAGAATTACATTTACAGCTTTCAGGAATAATTTAACCCTTTAAATTCCCAGACACTAGATTTCTCCAACATTCAAATCTTCATCTACATCCATACTATTAATATCCTCAAACAGCTGATCTTTAATTTAATCTTCTACAACAATCTCCTTTTTCCCAAAAGCTTCAACAGAGTCCATGGTCTTCTTCTTTTGTAATCTTGCCATCCAGGGGATTCAGTGAGGCTATCCCTCCCAATTTTTTTAATCTCAAGTAAAATACCCCCTTTCCCCTTTAATGATGTCAAATTGTTCCGATTTCTTTTTTTGTGTGGATTTGTAGTGCTTCTTCAGATCACTCTTTCTCATGGTGACAAAATCACAAATGGAACAGCCCCATGGTATTTACTCTTTTCCATATGTTTATGTAAGACATGTTTTTTACTTTCACAACCTGCGGGTGCAAAATATTAGTCATTGATTTAGTAGGGTTTTGGTTACCCTGTCATGGATGAAACAATAAGCTACATTTTTAATATAACATTATTGTGAAAGTAAAAAGCAAAAGGGGGGGGGGGGTACATTCATTACAGTCTACAGTGTTCATTTTCTTTTTCGGTGACCCTTTCACGTTGTCGTTTTTAGGCTATCATTACTCTCACGTAATAAATCACTTAAAATATCAAACCATCTCTCCTGTCATGGTATTCATAGATTCTATTTTTAATAACATTGTCCTTATTGATAAAAACTTGCTACACAATGCAACGTATCCCTGTTCGGGGAAATTTTTTCCCGCCGCCATGTTAAAACTTTACAGATCATTTATTATCTGGTTACGTGAGAGTTTGTGTACATGCACGGGACATTTCCCAGAAAATTCAAGCGCTTAATTGACACATCATTAGACCTTAAATAAACATACCACAGTGAACACAGATATTATTGACCGAGATGTCAATGATTTTTGGTCAAAATTGATTCCAAAATTTGGGGGGGCCCAAAAATTGCAAGGGGTGGAACCTTTTGTGTCAATTTTAATATACTTGCCTGTTTTATTTTTCAATCATTTTAGAAACTGATTTCTGCTGGGTTGTTTTTGCAGAGTTTTTCCATCAGTGATAAACAGTGCCTGTGGGAAAATTACTGAGTGTTTTAGATACCTATGTCATAAAAATTTGATTGCAGATAATTATGTCATGCATTACACATCGCAGATCACTTTGTTAAAAATTTTCATCAATTAAAAAGTATATTACACACTGCTTAAAACTTGCAAAAGCTTGGATATATGTGTAAAACAAAAAGAAGAAACAATGAAATGTCAAATGAAAATAAAATTTTTTAGAAAAAAGAAAAATTTACCTTGAGGTATATAGAAAAAATTAGGGGATAAATTTGTGTGTGTGTTTTTATCTTTTGGGAAAAATTTGTTTATTTTAGCCCTAAGCAATTTTAACGTTTTGCTCTTCAGATATTTAATACCAGACCTATACTTAGTATAATAAAATCTGTCAAGACCTATGGGGTTTTGCCAGAAAGCTGTGTGAATCCCAAAAGATTCCATTGCCGGTTTGTTTCCATGATCCCATTCAATCACGTAAAACATTTTTCCAATGTCCCAATAAATTTAAAGTGTATTCCAAAAAAAATATTTTCTTTTTAAAGTGATGGAAAAGTTTTTGGGTATGTTATTTTCATCTTCATTACTAAGTTAAGTTTGAACAGCTTCTTTTGTGTCCACGCCCTTTGATGATCTCTCATAAACTGGCATTAAGGGGTCGTTTCGATAGTATACATTTTCTGACTCAAGTGAGGACGTAAGGGCTTCCCGGTGACGATGAGAGTCATGAACTCATGATGATGGTAGAGGTGGAAAGGGAAAATGGGGAAAACAGGGAGTCAGACTCACTTTCAGGACCGGAGGAAATAGGTATGGATTACTGTAATGGAGAGTCTTCGTCTCTGAGCAGCCATCGTCTAGCTTTTTTAAAGGGGTAGGGTGATGTAGATGTTGAAACTGATGGTTCGCTGAGTTTTAAAAAGGGGACTTTCAGGTGATGATAAGATTTCAATTATATCATCAATATCCTAATTTAAAACCATCCTCCTCTTCGTTTGGTTTCTTCCTTCTATTTATTGTTGGAAGTTTTTCAGGAAAAGGGTCTAGAATCAAAATCTCTTGAGTTCGTAAAACCAGCCCCTTGAGGCTAAATAATACTTTTTCCTGGGCCTCCAGGACTTTATTTCAAGGTCGTCCGATTTTTCCCCCACTCCTTTAAAATTGTACAATAAATAACAATAATATTAAATAAATAAAAAAAATATATTTAAATATTATATTTTATAGGTGGTACTAATCATTTATTATAACATCATAAATCATTAAAATCTGAGAAGTAACCGATATGTCCTTTTCTACTTTTAAATTTGATGTACATATAAGTTTATTAACACCAAAATAGCATGCATTTATTTACAAATAAAAAAAAATTCTATTTTTTTTTTAAAAACCCCCAAAAAATTTTTTTTTGAGCAAATCGTGTCTGATGCAGATCATGAGACACATGGTGATCAACAAGACAGCCGTGCTATTTTACCTCTATTCAAAGGCATCTGGGAAATTTAAATTTTTTTTTTTTTACATTTCATTTGTTTTACAATATCCATGATATAGGAAGCTGAAAATGTGTAATTCAAATAAAATGCATCAATATTACTATGCTCAGAAATTTTTAAATATTTTTCAGTCTTTTAAATGCATCATACAACATCCTAGTACATTGTTTACTAGTGTCTCTAAAAAGTGGCTGCAATCATTATGGATAAATCATTTTTAAAAGTTGCCGTTAAAAAAATAATGAATCACAAAGTGTGCAAGCAAGGGATTCTGATTTGCTTCTCATTTCACAAACTCTTAGCCCATCATGCTATCTAAAGTCGGGATTGTTTATGCCACCTGATATCGATTCACAGGTTGTGAAAATTAGCGACATCAATCAAATTAACTTTTAAGAGATTAATTGGCCCCCAAAACTCCAAACCACATTTTTAGTCGATATGTTTTTGCATAGGTATATCTGTATCAGTGTATGAATTGTCACCATTTGTCTGCAAATGCCTTCCAAATTCGAAACGTATTCAGTGTTTCGTATTTGTGGATCCTCCTTCACGTTTGTAAAATATATTCACTTATAGGTCTATAAGGAGGAGTCCTGTTCCAAGACTTATGCTTCCGCGTCAAATGCCCTGCTGTTTTTCTGGCGGCAAAATGGTCCCCAATTTTCCTTGATAAACCGCTTTTTGGGGAGGCTTTTTAAAAGCCTGATCTATTTCGTCTTGTTCCTCAAACTGGGATAACCTCTTTCTAGGGCATTTCCCCTTTCGCTAACTTGGGAAGAGCCCGGGCCCGGGTTCAGCCTTGCCGTAAAAAGTAAAATCTGCTGCGATGCTAACGAAGATATGAACTACGATGCGAACTTCGTTGGGTGGCTCCATGTAGGTTGTTTTACTATTCTGCCTTAGGAAAGGACGGTTTTTAATAGCTAACCTTTATTTCAAGATGAAATGCGGTAAAACACTACAAAAAATAAACAATCATAAATTCACAATCAAAGAAATATTCAATCACACAAATATATTATCTTAAAGAATAATGCAAGTTATTGAAATATTTTTAAAGGATTTCATCCCCCAAAGTTTATAAAAAACCCAAAAGGGAAATTTACTTCTCCGAATTGAGACAATTGTGAAATTAACGTTAAACCATAGAATTCGTAATCAAATAAAATCTAAGATATTAAGATAACAATCAAGTGTATTTACTTCAGCGATGGTTCAAACAGTTACCATAATGAGTTAATGGCGATCATGTTCACGCATTGACAAGTTTCATGTTTATATGCATAAATTCAACACAAATCATTACAAAGTATAATGACTTGTAAATATCTGGCAAAAAGGTTTTAATAGAAGTGCATTTACAAGTTCACCATCGTTTAATTTATTGAATAAAAGTTCTTCCCTTTATTCTTGGATAAGTAACTTTAAATTTTACCTCTTTTTTTGTTTAGATGATGAAACAAAACAACACACGGATGAATTATGCATTGAATTTTATTTCAAACTCAAAAGGAAAAAGAGGGAAAAAACACAAACCAAAAAATTAATTAGCAAAACACAAAACCTGACCAGGTTCCAATATAAATAATACTTTTGATATGTGAATAAAAACTGAACAAAAATACAAAAAAAAACTTAATACGGTTAATAAATAATAAAATATAAAGTAAGCGTGTATAAAGGTTCAAAACCCTTACCAGCATCACTAGATCAAAACGAGAGCGCGCCACGTTCCCCAACCAGCCGTCTCGTCGCGGCAAACAGGTAGAGTGAAAAAATGTCAATATAGCTTCTCCAGAATCTCTACATCCATTCAGTTAGTTACTGAAAGTTTACATGAATGATTTAAATGTATATTTATTAAAATGTAAGGGCTTAAACTCTACAAAACCCAAATGTGTTTGTGAAACACTTTGCGCCAGGCCAAAAAAAAGTTAACAAGAATAGATATGAATTACCAAAATCCAAATATTTTTCTTTTAGATTTAATATGTGTAACAGTGTTAAATGACTTTTATTAAAAAAAACTGCACTGTTTTGTTTTTGGAACTGGTGTAAATCTCTTGAGTCCGTAGCATAACGGCAATCCAGTCTCCTAACAAACAGTACACATACCTGGGTCCGCAAGACCAGTTAGCCTTGGTCTACACACGTGCGATGGAGTTGTCAAAGATCTAGGAGCTCGGAGAAACGGTAGAGTCTATAACTTAACATATACATATAACTCAGTCTCTACACCTCATTACCCAGTCACTGTACAACCCAGTTACTGATAATGTAACCGAGTCACTGTACTACATAACCGGGTTTTGTGCAACATAAAGCAGTCACCACCCAACATTAAACCCTCAATACCAACATAAAAAAGTCAATGTACAACAAAGCCCACTCACTAATGTATACAACATCTTAAACATACGATAAAGATAAGATGTCTTTCTTAGTAGAGGTACAGGAAATAACATTGCAGCTTTTGCAAGAAAAATAAAAACACCCACTTTTGCAATTTATGTAGGGGTTTTTCTGCACATGCCCATTTATTACATATGAACTAACAAAGAAAAAACAAATACTGGTTTGTTATATGGCACAAGTTTTTGGGGCTGGGAAAAATCATTATAAAGGGGTTTCCCTTTTCTGAATACTCTGTCGTTAAATCTTGCATCAGCCTCTTCATAAGGCAGTCCTGGTTTTGTACAAATCAGATACACCATTGCTTCTTTCAGTGATGACTGAGGAATAGCGAACTGCCATTCTAAAAAAAAAAATTTTTTGAAAATATACATACTTTTCATATAATTTTTAATTGGTAGAGGGGGTTCTCATAAATTATTAAGTTGCTTTTTTAAATTTTTCTATATCTGGGGTTTAAAAAATATTGAGCACACATACAGTGGACTATCTATAAACATTTTTTTCATACTGTAGTAAAGCACTTCTTAAGGAGCATAGTTTATTTTTTTACCATCATACCTGATCAAAACTGCTATCTCGTAGTTTGAGAAACTGAGATGCCATGTGGTTGTAAATGTCCTTAAGTGAAGGCCAATATCTCTTATTGTGTTGAGGTGGCAGTGGAGATTTTTGCAAGATGGATTGCTTCAAAAAGACTTCAATAAGCATTTTCATTTTCAGAGTGCTTTCTTAATACAATTTGAAATTCTCTGTCCATTGGCTGCAAAATGCTGGATGCCAGTATTGTTAGGAAATTTATATTAAAGTATATTTTAAAGCGTTTTTGTGATTTTAAAGTTCAAATTATAAATGATATAATACAGTCTTCAGGTAAAAAAAAATAAATATAAAAATATACAAAATCCATGTACCACTCCTTTCAAATGATTTCTATGCTCCTCTGCTGGTGGAAACGAGACATAGAACCGATGTTGACATTCTAATTCACCTGTGCAGTCATTTAAATCCTTCACGCTTGGCACAAACTTCCTACTTGGTTAATCTTGATCCTTCACTTTAATTCAAAATAAAATGTGCATCAATTATTTGAAAAATCCTAATCTGATACAAAACACATGTACATACATGTATTAATTTTGCAACCAATGGTCATTATATTTATTTTGTGATATTACCTTGTAATTAAAAAATTTCACTACATCCTTTCTTCTTAGTGCTCTGTACTAATCGGCGCTTATGTTTGAAGATATGGTCAGACTATAAAGACAAACTAGATTAGATATGTAGGTTAATTTACATTATAATTCTGTACTCTATTGTATACAATGGTATAATATCAAGATCTTTCCAAATCCCAAATATTCTGATATAAATGAAAAGTTGTCAAATTTCAACAAATATAATAAAGGAATTTCAATTTGATTAAATGATTTTCAATAGCTCTTACAAAAGTACTTGATGCATTGGTGTATAAGACTTAAGGTACTCCGATCCTCAGGTCCTGAAAATAAGGAGCTGGGTAATTGAAAATGATCACAAAAATGTCTCTGAATTTTTAGGTCACCTGAGTAAACTCAGGTGACCTATTGCTATCTGTTTTCGTCCGTCGTCGTTCGTCGTGCGTCGTTCGTCGTGCGTTAACATTTGAACATTTTCAGCTTCTTCTCTGCAACCACTGAACCAATTTCAACCAAATTTGGCACAAAGCATCTATGGGTAAAGGGGAACAAAATTTGTGAACTTCATATCCCTGCCCCCCTGGGGCCTGAGGGGTGGGGCCAAAACCACTAAAATTAGTGCAATCTTTAAAAATCTTCTTCTTTACTCCTGGACATCAAGCAGTCAAACTGTTTGCATGATTGTAATCAGCAATGAGTCCTCTACCCAAATTGTGAAATTCATGGCCCCAGGGTCAGGGGTTCTAGTGCTAGGGCGGGGCTAAATAAGTAGGTAGTGAAAATGCATTATTTCTTTGAAAATCTTCTTCTCTGCTCCTGGGTATTAAATAAACCAACTAAGTACATAGTTATGATGAGCAAGAGTGCCTCTACCAAAATTGTGAATTTTATGGCCCCAGGGTCAGGGGTTCTGGTGTTAGGGCGGGGCTCTATTGATTATATAGTGAAAATACATGAATTCTTTGAAAATCTTCTTCTCTGCTCCTGGGTATTAAATAAACTAACTAAGTACATAGTTATGATAAGCAAGAGTGCCTCTACCAAAATTGTGAATTTTATGGCCCCAGGGTCAGGGGGTTCTGGTGTTAGGGCGGGGCTCTAAACAATTTTTTTCTTTCCGATGTCAAATTTGAGTCGGGATCGAGATTTCAAATTTACGAACTCGCACTTCCGTTTTTTAGATGAAACGGCGGGGAAGTAAAGCTAGATCCAAGAATTTAGCATGGTTTAGTGTAAAATTCATCGATAAGGGTGCCATTCAAAACGTTTCACCTTCAAAGGACAAATAAAATGCTGACGACTTTGTTGCACAATGACATGCTGGGGAGATAATTATGTATTCGTTTCAAAAGTAACTGTAAATTATTTTCCTCCCCAGGTTTTAAACTGCCGTGGTAGCTATTGCATATTGCCAGCGACATTGTTTAGGTCTCTGTTATAGCTTACAGTCTAAGCATCATTCTTCAAAAAAGGGTTGCTTATGCATCAGTTGTAATGAATAAAACTTTGGGAGAAGTTAAGTCCATTTGAGGAAGAAAAAAAAAACAATAACCTGAAGTGAAGAAATAAAAAAAAATCAACTATTAAAAGGCAAGAATATACAAATATATGTAGTATCATTTGTATCAGCCAGAAAAATTATTTTACACTTAATTGAAAAAAATGTTGACCCTACTCCCCAATACTTCCTGTCTGTTTTATGATAGGAATTATAATTTTAGGCATCAAGTAAATTTTAGAACAATGTCTACACATTCACCTAACACATATTAAAAAAAATGAAGATGTATTGAAAGATTTTTTAAAGAGTTGATTTTTAAAAATATATTTTGATCAACATCACAAAATTTATACAACTGGCCCAAACTGGCAGATGATGAAATAAGCAATTACATGTTCTACTTTCCTATTTGTAAGCATTATGTGTCCATGGGTAAGGAGCCTATTAGGATAGCATAAAAAAAGAATGTACAAATGTTAATAATTGATTTATCAAAAAAAATTATTTCCTTTTCCTTCGGGACTTTTTTATTCTTTTATGTTCATAACTAAACCTAAACTTAAAAAAAAAAAAGCTGGCCTTATAATGAAGAAAGGGTCCCCCTTTTAAAATAGATAATTTCAGGGCTGCTGGGTCGGGGTACCAAGGGGGTACTTTGACTAAAAATAAATTAAGCTTTGAAATCTGCCCCTTTTATAAGCAATGGTGCCTTTTTTCAAAATTCGTGAATTTCATGGCTTTTGGCTTAAAACACGAACCAAATACAATCGCTGGAAAGTTGTTACATGATACTCAGGTGACCTATAAGGCCCGTGGGCCTCTTGTTTAAACAACGTGTTTTTACCCATAATAATTATTCTAACTTCATCTCTCAAGTTTATCATATTATATAGAGAAAATTAGTAAATCTAAAATATTTTCAGGAATTGCGAATAAAAACACCTGTTATGCATTTTACAATTCAAATTTGATCAATTAACACATTTTTAAAATAAAAATCATAGGTATCCAGGCTTTTTAAGAAATTCCATACTATTTATACATTTAATGTTCTTTAAATTTTTTTTTTATTTTCCTTTTCATCATTTTACAATGCAAAATGTTTAAAGATTCTCCTGTGATTAAAGCCAAAAATCACTTCAAATTTTCATAGCATGGTAATAAATATCGGTAAATATGGTAAGATTAAAAATGAACATCAATTTCTTGATATATGTAATTTTAAAATGCTGTTACAGGGTGAAAATTTCACTTTTAATTAGCCCTTTCTGAGAACTTCAAAGAACCTTGAAACGCATTGAGAGGTATATTATAAAAATTTTATGAAAAGATTAAATTTTCAAGCTTCATTTTGAGACCTTTTGATTTAATTATAAATTAAAGAGTTGTCTTTCCTGACTGAGGATCGGAGTCCCTTTAAAACTACAAAGACTCCATTGTATATATATATACATGGGGATGCTATGGTTAGCATACATGCTGGGTATACATTTAATATGATTCCTCCGAAGAAAAAAAAATCAAGCTTCATGAATATCATTTTTTTTTTAAATCAAACATTATTAACAGAATTACATGCTTAAATATAATTTAGTTTAACATAATTCTTTAAAAGATTAATAATATCACTTACTGCAGGTAATCTTTTTTTTTATTTGCTGTCTCTGTCATATCCCATGACATTCAAACATTTTTTGTCCATGATGATAAAAGGAATTCCATCATACCTAATGAAGGGGTCAGCATTGCTTTAATAATTCCAGAGTTTTACTTGTGGATCGCTAACTTTTAAATTTCTAAAGAATTAAATACATTCCTGCATTGTATCCAATATTGTATACTAGTAAGCTAGATATTTTTGTAATATTTTGTAATTAAAGATAATACATTCTTGCATTGTTTCAATTTTTATATACTACTAAGCTATTTCTGTAATATTTTGTAATAAAAAAAATTGAAGCTGTGAAACAGATTGATTGTTTTATACACAATTACTTAAATAAATAAATAAAGTTTAAATTTATGTAACCATTCAATTAAGCATTTGTAAATTGCTCAGAAAACAAATATGAGAAATCATAATTAAGTAATGCATAGAGAGCGATTTAATCGCTAATCAAATATCACAGATAAATACATACATACAGATATAAGTTAACATCATCAGGTTTAAAATATGGTCAGTTATATTTCATGAACACAAAATTTTTGTCAAAATATTGATGTTCTTGCACGCGTTACAAAGCGGGGCCCTCAGCAAGAAGATAACACAGTGAGGGGACCTTGGAATTTCACCACCTCTACTGTTTCATTTTAACGAAGAGAAAGATAATGCGTTTGATAAGATGCTGACAAGGTTCCGCAGGAATAAGGTAATGTTGAATCCTTATGTTTCCCCTCTTCCTCTGGATATGTGTCCCGGATTTTCTGCCTGTAAAATATTGTAAGTTTCAAGAGGTTTTTGATACAGAAAAAATATTGCTATAATTTCACTTTCTGTTGCTGCCAGTAATGTAGCCCGGTTATAGGGACGAAGTAAATTGATATGATAAGTAACAAGCCCACGACGTCCTCCAACACCGAATTCATAGTTAACATCATTTACCTTGTTAACCACACGATAGGTCCTTTTTACTGAGCGGACATCTTGCCAGGTTGGTGGGGGTAAAACGATACTTTATCACCAGGACGCAAAGTCCTTTTAATACCGAGAGATCATACCAATCTTTGATTTTCGACTGCCTCATTTTTAAGTTGTTTTGCACGAGTTGTGTCACATCAGCTAGTTTGTTTCGGATGTTGACGACATGATATACTTCTGAAGTTTTTTTATTTCCTCCTCACCAGTCATTAAGCCTTGTTGCAACCACTATTGAAATGCGACCACTATTGAAAAAATTATTAGCTCACCTGAGCCGAAGGCTCAAGTGAGCTTTTCTGATCAAAATTTGTCCGTTGTCTGTTGTCGTCGTCGTCGTAAACTTTTCACATTTTCATCTTTCCCCAAGAACCACTGGGCTAATTTTGACCAAACTTGCCAAA
>NW_026928698.1:0-34023 GCF_032062105.1 Saccostrea cuccullata | reverse complement strand
TGGTGATTTCTCAAGGTTTGGTCGTAATATCCCAGCTGAGGTCAAGAGTCTTAATTAAGTACATTGGAGACCTTGAGTGGGGTCTGTTCTACGCGAAATTTAGAACGTTGGCTCGCTATTATAGGTGGGATGATGACGATAGTCTTTTGGCTCTCAGTGTCTCCGTAGAGGGACCAGCACTAAGGTATTTCTACCTGCTCTCCTCACGGGGTGAGCATACGACTTTTCAGGAGATAGTATTTCGATTCGAGCAACGGTTCGGAAAGGGTACATCGAAGGCTGCGTCGTAAGTGGAGTTTAACTCCATGACTCAAGGGACTGATGAGAGTCTAGAGCAGTGGGGTGACCGGGTCATGGAAACTGCGCAACATACTCTAGGGGCAAGGGTCCCGGGACAAGTGCTCCAGGAGCAAGCAGTCCTGCGGTTTGCGATGGGCTGTCTGGATGTGTGCGCAGGCAGACGGCTGATCGACAGCCCCCTGTTAATTTAGATGAGGCTGTGAGGCGAGTAAAGACTTACCAGCTAAGCCGTCGAGCCCTTACTCCTCATCACAGAGTAGTGCGCTCCGTCTCATTAGGCAATACCCCGTCAGGTGAGGAGAAAAAGTCTCCCCCACAAGCTCCATGTAAGGGGTCCTCGGAGACCAGAAATTGGAAGACACGGAGGGAAAATTCTGGTGTTACGTCGGGATGTAGGCATGACCAAAGGGTCCCCCAAGGCAGGGGACAGGATTTCCCCTGGCAACGCAAGCAAAAGCGCCGGAGAGGTCATTGCTCTAAATGCCATCAGCCTGGGCATTTCCGTCGTGAGTGCCCAGAACGACTTATGGGAGTGGTAAGGACAAGTCAGAGGCGCCGAACAGACCCCAGACCTCTGCAGTCCAGGGACAAACAATGTGTACAACCACAAGGTGTCACTGTACTGGGCTGGAGAAACCGATTCCACCAGACTAGTTAGGTTCATGCCCCTTGCTCTTACAGCGGGGCTATTATCAGGTGACTCTTTGCCTTTATTTTAAGTTGATGCTTGCTGTCCTAGTCCAGATTGTCTAATGGTGTCCTGTGTTCGGAGCCCGGGGATGATGAATGCAGGTGTGTTCGTGAATACCGCCTGCTGCAGCCATTTTAGAGGATCCGGAATTCGTGTTCATTTGGACTGTCTATGTTTAAAAGCTATCCATAATTTGGACATTTAATATTGAAACGATTTATTGCGGATTATATTAAATTATTCATGTGTATTGTAAATCATAGGATGTTAACTGTAATTATCTTCTGTGTAAAAGTGCTATTCTATATTGTAAATGGCCTCCACTTTGTCGGAATTGGGACATTCCTCCACAAAATGGGGGGAATGTAGTGTATTTGGGGGGTGTTTTTAATTTGTAATTGGGATCGGGCTCGGGAGCCCATCGATCTCTCTCTTCCCGCGTTTCCGCCAAGCTGGGTGCAGGCCATGATTTCCAGAGCTCCTTGATTTTGTAATATAACCAATCAATTGTTCTAAATTAATTCATTATTTTTATCCAAAGTGATTTGATCGTCTTTATACAACTAGGAAATCACTTTACCATTAATGTCTCTTTAGTAAAATAAACAGATTTGGCAGACATTGAAATAAATGTAGAGTCATCAATCTTACTGTGTGGCGGGAACAAGAGCCAAGTCACGTGGTTCATCCAGACCCTGGTTCACGATAACCTTGTATCCGGTGCCGTCTAAATTAATGGTACCAATAAGATTGTTACCGGTGTCTGCGTAGAAAAGCCTTCGGTTGATTGGGTCCACCTGAATTTTCTCTAAATCAGCATCTGAAAAGGACAAAAATTATGGAATAAAATTATTTCAGTTGAAGTTTACAAACTTCAAACCATCTGATACCAAAAAACAGAATTCTTTAATCTACTTGAGATGAAGTCATGCTTGTTCAACTCAGCTTTTTAAGAAATCTATGCACTTAACAAAAAATAAAAATGAGTATAGGTAATAAAAATAGTTTTGAAATGATTAATTCAGAACAATATCATATCCCACTCTAATCTTTCTTTTAAACAACTGTTTCATTTGTAACTTATACTTTTTATGAATCAGATACGTACTTGCATCTAATTGTTTGAGTTCTCTGACGTCAGTTCCGCTGAAATGTACGCTCATCAGCTGTCTAAGTTTGTAATCCACAAAATAGATCCTTCCGTCTGTGGGGTCATAATCAAAAGCTGTGGGGGTGTACAGACTGTTCATAGGAATGGGCACATAACTCTGGGTGTTCAGGTCCATTCTGAAAATCACTCCACCAAGACCAGTATCCAGAAGAAAGATGATATTATCCTCTTGACTAGCTAAAAACGAAAGAAACCAGGGAAATATCTTTAGGATTTAAAATGTTATATAATGGTCTTCAACACAATTGGATTAAAAGGAAAAAAAATCATATTTATTGTAATTCTTACGAGGTAGCGTATCATAATAATCTGTATAAAGGACATATTGTGAAGTCCCCACATAGAAGTCGGAATTGATATACTTATTTCTGAGTGACAGATACCTGAGTTACACATAACTCCTATGTTCTATACCTGAGTTGCAGATAACTCCTGCGTCTTCGTCATGTCCACAGTCGTGCACTCCCCAGCCATTGAAGTGACACTGGTCAATGCTTGCTTCTGTCCCTGTACAATTCACTTCGTCCATGAATATCTTAGCATACAGTGGGGCTCCACCGAATACTGTGCCTTGTGCGCCACCAGATCCGCTCCTAGAAATCAAATCACCTATCTACAGACTAAGAGCAATTTTAGCCAAAGTTGAGCATTGTAATAGTTATTCTAGAGATTTTTATACGAGAACTTGGGAATAAACTACAGAAAATTAATCAACTTCGTCATAAGGTACCTGCTATATCCCAGCATACCACAGATAACCTGGGCTTCGCTTCCACCCCAGCCATCATCGCAAATTGAACCGAATATTCCATTATGGAAAACTTCAACACGTCCCTCATAAGCATTGGATCCCCCAATCAAACGAACGTACGTGGGACTAGAGGTGGACACAGTTGGATTGGTGGTGCCTGACCCTATGAGATATGAAATGACTTTATTTTCCTTGTGTAGACAGACATTGTACAGAGATTACGGTTATTACATATCAACGACAAGTAGCAGATAAAAATCACTGACAGTCAAACCACGTGACCTCATACTGACACAAGTTCCGAGTTATCAAAACTAAAATTACTTAAGAAAATGTGATTGGAACCTCCAAATCATTTTGCTATATCCTAGGTAACTATATTGATTTATTGATAGTTTGTCATGACCCGCACTGAATTTGATTAGTCCATGATCCGAAGCCAATTTTAGGTATTTGAATTAATAATTAGTTTTGCAAGATAACGAAAGAATCAATAATGCATTCGTTGGATCTCGACGGGGGATGCTTACTCATCCTAGGCACTTGATCCTACCTACCCTCGTCTATTCCATTAACACTGGTATTTTTATCGACCTCTTTCCTATTTTTTCAACTGTCAAGACACTCAGCACAAATAAGGATCTCGAGTTTGAAAAAAATATTTATTTACTCTACATAGTTAAGAAATGTGTTTTACTGTAGGTTTTGGTCTTGCATAAGAAATTTCTATTTTAAATTTACATCATAGATAAGCTAAGGTATTGTAGAAGTGTACTTTAACCATCAATGTCACAGGCACTGCACTAAATCGATGTCATTGAACATTACGCAAACGAACGACTTTTGACATTTCGATAACTTAATGCCAAACGCACCATTGCAGATTTGGCTGTTTACCAGTACATATACTCAACAGAATTGTCGACGGATTTTTCTGTATTTTCCGATCATGACAAAGAGCAAACGGCGGGTGCGACCGGTCTGCAGGGGATGTTCACTCCTCCATGGCTCCTTATCCCACCTCCGAGTTTTGGAGGTCCATGTTAGCTGTGCTCCTATTTTCTATTGTTTAATGGACTTTGAGCTTGAAAACTGTTCGTATCTCCATATATTTCATTCTATACTTAACTGTACGAAGATTCTGTTACAGTTATTTGTTACCAACCCCCACATAGATTTTTGTTGCAGTAATTTAATACCTATCTCCAAACAGATTCCTGTTACAGTTATCGTTACTTACCCCCAAATATTTTCTCGTTAAAGTTATTTGCTACTTATCCCTAAATAAATTCCTATTACAGTTATTTGTTACTTACCCCAACATATATTATTGTTACAGTTATTTGTTATTTATCCCCAAATAGATTCCTGTTACAGTTATTTGTTACTTACCCCCACATTCTTGGTACAGTTATTTGTTAATTACCTCCACATAGATTCCTGTTACAGTTATTTGTTACTTGCCCCCACATAGATTCCTGTTACAGTTATTTGATACCTCCAAATAGATTCCTGTTACAGTTATTTGATACCTCCAAATAGATTCCTGTTACAGTTATTTGATACCTCCAAATAGATTCCTGTTACAGTTATTTGATACCTCCAAATAGATTCCTGTTACAGTTATTTGATACCTCCATACATATTCCTGTTACAGTTATTTGATACCTCCACATATATTCCTATTTCAGTTATTTGTTACTTACCCCTACATAGATTCCTGTTACAGTTTTTGTTACTTACCCCCAAATAGATTCCTGTTACAATTATTTGTTACGTACCCCCAAATAGATTCCTATTACAGTTATTTGCTACTTACCCCCACATAGATTCCTGTTACAGTTATTTGCTACTTAACCCCTAATAAATTCCTGTTACAGTTATTTGTTACCTCCACATAGATTCCTGTTTCAGTTTTTTGTTACTTACCCCTTGAAAGATTCCTGTTACAGTAATTTGTTACTTACCCTCAAATAGATTCCTGTTACAGTTATTTGCTACTTACCCCCTAATAGATTCTTATTACAGTTATTTGTTACTTACCCCCTAATCAATTCCTGTTACAGTTATTTGATACTTACCCCCCTAATAGATTCCTGTTACAGTTATTTGCTACTTACCCCCTAAGAGATTCCTGTTACTTGCTACTTACCCCCTAATAGATTCCTATTACAGTAATTTGTTACTTACCCTGAAATAGATTCCTGTGACATTTATTTGCTACTTACCCCCTAATAGATTCCTGTTACAGTTATTTGCTACTTACCCCCTAATAGATTCCTATTACAATTATTTGCTACTTACCCCCTAATAGATTCCTGTTACAGTTATTTGCTACTTACCCCCTAAGAGATTCCTGTTACTGTTATTTGCTACTTACCTCCACATAGATTTCTGTTACAGTTATTTGTTACTTACCTCCACATAGATTCTTGTAACAGTTATTTGTTACTTACCTCCACATAAATTCCTGTTACAGTTATTTGTTACTTACCTCCACATTGATTCCTGTTACAGTTATTTGTTACTTACCTCCATATAGATTCCTATTACAGTTATTTGTTACTTACCCCAACATAGATTCCTGTTACAGTTATTTGCTACTTACCCCCTTATAAATTCCTGTTACAGTTATTTGCTACTTACCTCCTAAGAGATTCCTGTTAATGTTATTTGCTACTTACCTCCACATAGATTCCTGTTACAGTTATTTGTTACTTACCTCCACATAGATTCTTGTAACAGTTATTTGTTACTTACCTCCACATAGATTCCTGTTACAGTTATTTGTTACTTACCTCCACATAGATTCCTGTTACAGATATTTGTTACTTACCTCCACATAGATTCTTGTAACAGTTATTTGTTACTTACCTCCACATAGATTCCTGTTACAGTTATTTGTTATTTACCTCCACATAGATTCCTGTTACAGTTATTTGTTACTTACCTCCACATAGATTCCTGTTACAGTTATTTGTTATTTACCTCCACATAGATTCCTGTTACAGTTATTTGTTACTTACCTCCACATAGATTCCTATTACAGTTATTTGTTACTTACCCCCACATAGATTCCTGTTACAGTTATTTGCTACTTACCCCCTTATAAATTCCTGTTACAGTTATTTGCTACTTACCCCCTAAGAGATTCCTATTACTGTTATTTGCTACTTACCTCCACATAGATTCCTGTTACAGTTATTTGTTACTTACCTCCACATAGATTCTTGTAACAGTTATTTGTTACTTACCCTCACACAGATTCTTGTTACAGTTATTTGTTACTTACCCCCACACAGATTCCTATTACAGTTATTTGTTCTACAGCACTGGTTACAATGTGTATTCAGCTGTCGGGTATTTCTTTTCCCAACTGCTCCGCCACCTGACAGGGCGTTGCACAACTGCAACAGAATCAATGTTTATTCAGTATGTAAAAGGACTCCGTTTGTTAAATTATGATCAAGAATTCAGAAGAAAAAGAATATACTTACCGATGTAGATCGACATCCCATGGAGTATACGGTAGATTGGAATATAGAGGATGTCGAATGAGATTGTGTATAACATTCCTACAAAACGAACGATACTTAGCTCAGATTAATTAAGAATAAGAAGTAAATATGACTGATCATGTATATAGCTACAGTTTGTGTCTTGAGATATCGAAGCTGATCAATAATTTACACATATCTAAAAGTTTGTGCATTTTCATTCAATAAATGCTATATTTGAGAAGTATTTAAAGGAAATATGGGGAGTTTAATACATCATCTCTTTGTTTTTAGGAGTATACGAATATATATCACGGCGGATGTGACCGGTCAGCAAGGGATGCTCTCTCCTCCATGGCAAGCGATCCCACCTCTGATGTTTCGGAGGTCCGTGTTTGCTCTGCTCCTATTTTGTATTGTTTTATGGACTTTGAGATTGAATACTGTTCGTTATCTCCAATATCCTTCTTTTAATTAAATCAAAACACTCCTGAGTAATTCACAATGTTTATTTCTGTTTTTCCATCCATTGGTAAGCGAATGTATGAGATACTATTTCTCTTTTCATATTAGTTTAAACCAGTGTTTATCATTAAGATATTTGTTTTCTTACTTCGTTAGCCGGGCATGTTACTACTCGGGTACACTGGGAGGGATCGGCTATATTGTTACATTCATAACAGGATTTTGAGGCTGAAATAAAAAGAAAATAGAGAAATGACTCCCTGGCTTACTGTGATTGAATTAACCAAAATGATCATCTTACATAAAGAAGGGTTGAACTGATTTATCTAGAAATTTCCATTAAACTGAGCACTCACCCCTCTTTTCTATTAATGATGAACTACAACAGGACACCAGGAATCCTGAAAATAGACATAAAAATGATAAGAAAAAGAAGCTGCTGGAATTTAAAAATGTCAAATAAAATCGGAATTTATTGGAAAGCCAAATCTACGTTTCCAGACATAACAAACCTGCTGTTAAGATAAAGCGGCGTAGAGTCATGGACATTTTGTCTTCGAATGATCCGTTTGACACTAGTTAGATGACTTTATATTGAGATAAGAAAATAAAAATGTACTCTCTTGGATAGATTATCGGCCTGTTTTCAAGAAAACTTCCGTATTCAGGACTTTCAACCTCTTATAGTAGAGGTAAGTTAATTCATAGAACAGAAAAATCATAATGATGACTATTTATTTCAGAATATATTCAATTAAGATAAGAAATTAAAAAGATTATTTGCAAATCCAGGACATTAACACTGAGTACAATTAAAATTTTAAAATATTCACATAAAAGGAAAACAAAGAGTTTAAACTTGTTTTTGTTGATGACAGAAAAATAAGGTTCTTGTTGACTTCAAAATCTTTATTCCAACAAATCAAACGACGCTTCAGTGTATTCCCCGTCTTCATTTTTGGCTTCGACCTTGAGTTCTGTGCCGCTAAATGTCATTGCAACTGTTGCTGATCGCTCTAAGCCATGGCCTGGGACGTTGACTTCTAGTTCACCGAGGTAAATGCATTCGTCATCCTCGTCAAACCAATCCTCGTCATCCGAGTCATCGCTGCTGTCATCGTCAAGTTCCTTATCGACAAACATTGGATCTGGGTCTTTTGAAATATAAACTTGGAATGTCATTATTGTTTGGTCTGGTTCCGTGACATGATATGTTCTTTCTACTTGCGGGATTCCAGCTTCAATTTGTTGGTTGATTTCGACGTGTTTATCAAATACTCCCCTACACAACACATCTCCAGTACTAGTTTCAATTCGTCTGGACCAATCATGCTCGTCCTCGTCAAATTCAACCGTTGTTTCAATACCATAAGTGTATTTGCTTATTCTGTATTGAATGGTGGACGGTTTGTGGCCAAATATTACAGCACCCTTTAAAACCGATAATCCAGCCTCGTTTGGAACGATGACTTTTTTATTTTTGAAAGTTGCAATTACTGCATCACGAAGCATTGGCGATTCCGAGTAACCGCCTACCATTAGAATATACTTTGCTTTTTGGACTGCCGGAATCTGTGTAAGATTTTTTAGATGCTCAACGATTTGATCCACCGAATTGCTGAAAAGACCTTTAGCGATGTTTGCACTCATTCTGAGTTTGTCTCCAATCCAATTTATTTGATCTTTGTATTTTTGATTTATCTTCAAAATATCCTTGATTTCACACTTGTTTGCAGCCTTAAAAGTTTCATTCAAACTAATTGGCACCTTAAATGTTATTTTTTCGTCCGAGTCTGGGGTAATCGTGCGTTTTTTTACTTCAAAATTTCTATAAAGTTCCAGCATGTCGTATTTGTTATCCCTACAAAATTTTTCCATAACTTTCTTTCCAACAATGTCCTCTAGTAGTGCTGTGAATGCTTCATCAACTTTTGTTCCACCCCAGTCTCCCCCATTTGCCTTGTGAATTTCTTTTAGGGTGCCATTTTGCTGCACCTGATGTACTGTTATATCAATAGTTCCGCCTGTAAAAAAAAAAAGTACATTGGAATATACATACTTACTTGTTTCCTGTACAAAATGCAGCTTTTCAGACGCTACAAAGAAAGGAAAAGAATAGACATGTTTGATTTACCTCCAGCATCAAGTACAATGTATGCCGAACCTGGCGAGAAAGCGTTGAATCCTTTTCCAGAAGATCCTGTCATTTTTTCTATGGGCACATGTTTACAAAAGAGGGAAGCAGCCTCTGGCTCCAGTGCTATCATCAAATTATTTTCATCGATTCCAGCCTAAATGTAAAGGATCAAGTTAATGGATAGTTGTCAATCTCAAAAAAGTCTGTAAACACTGCAAATATATGAAGAGGGCATAAAACATGGACCCCTGGAAATTCCAGAGGTGGGATCAGGAGCCTCGGAGGAGTTAACATCCCCGATCGCACCCGCCATGAGCCCTCTGTATTGATCAGGGAAACAGAATTGAAATATCGAGATAATGAACAAAAATCAAACTCAAAAATCCATTGAAACAGTACAAATCAGGAGCAGGACAAATTTCTGTAAATGATCAGAGATGGGATCAGGGGCCTTGAATGAGTAAGCACCCTTATCGACCAGTCACACCCGTCGTGTGCTCATTGTTATGATCGGGTAAACGGAAAAAATATGGACAATCCAGTTTTTTTTACCTAAAAAGTATTAAAAGGAACGTCAGCCTGAATTGACTTAATGAAAGATTGTATTTGCTGACAAAGTCATTGTATCGACCATATCGTTAGTTGATAATTCGCCGTCGCTATATCGAAAAGTCGAGTTGAAGGCAACACCAAGTGTCTTCTTTTCATGTTTATGTTTCCGAACAAATTCTGCTTCATATGAAAACAAAAACGGGTCTTTCAATAACGGGGTGTAATAAGTACCCATGAAATTCCCACAGATTGTTTGAGGACCTAATCTCCAAGAAGTACATATACATTATCAATCAGAATCTATGCAACTTTTTAAGATCTTCAAAGCACGTACTTCTGTGTTCAATCATGCAGATTGTAGTTTACAAAAAATTAATTTTCGCAAATGACCAATGAAAAGGTAAGTAAATTCAAGTGAGTCTATTTTAAGTGAAAAGCATCTGTCTTTGATGTCAAAAAGCAGCCTTGACTTTCAATTATCATGGAAAATGGTTGAAAAGTTGTACATTTTGATGCTAAGGATTTTGGCAAATTTTGTGATTTAGAATTTTTTATACGTTCCTTGGAATTTTAATTCTTTATCTGATTTACTCCACTCCTTGATATATTGCTGTATATTGCTCCTAAAGTTACTCGTTTACTGCTGTTAATATTTTTAAAGAGGAGTAAAGAAAGAGGTTTACCATCTCGGCTGCTTCCCTCATAAACTGCTTGGCAGGGTCAGTCCAAATGGCGGGAACAGTTATCACAAAGAGAATGTCGTCTTCATCCAGCGAGGTTTGCTGACTCTTACATTTCTCTACAAGGTGATCTTTTAAATGTTCAATAACTTTGGAAAAAACTTTCATGGCATCCATTTGTTTACCATTATCAGCTTCCAGCTTAAAATCTCTCCTGATTCCCTACAACAAAACTTCAAAGTTGTTATTTCAATCTATTTAACATGTTTAAATTATACGTATTATACTTAGGTCGAAAAAACGTCGTGTTCGAGGTTGCGCCGCCTGGACATTGCTTACAAAAACATTACTAATTTATTAAAAAAGGAAATTTATGATCTGTGGTTTATTCTATAGATAGTAAAGATGATGCTAACTAGATATTTTAAAATTCATTAGTGTACCTAAAGCGGTTTTAATTTTATTGCGCAAGTCCACGAACTTTGTGATACCCCCTCGTAGTATTGCTTTATCCATCGAGTTGAAATAGTGTATATTTGCAAGTCTTTTCGATCGCGCATTACAAGATTGAGGGGCAATATGAAAACCATCTATCCTTCTGTATTCAATAATCCAGAAGTGAAAAAAAGAATTAGATCGATTTCACGATCAGTACATACTAGTCCCTGGAGACAAAGCAGGTATCAACATTGTCTTTGTTTGTAAGAATTTTATTTTAGTGGTAATCCAACTTATACTCATAGTTCCCTTTCTAAGGAAGAAATTCTTCAAAATAATGTGTCAGTTTTAAATAATTTTAATATTACAAACAACCAAAAGGAAATTGATTTACCACATCTGTAATGGATTCCGAAACTTCATAAATATCCCTACAAACAAAGATACATAGCGGTTTCCAGTAAATGCTCAGCCAAGCCGCTTGCTTTTCTCCTCACTAGGATAATAATAGTAGTGATGGAAAAACTTCAAGAGTACTGTGCAACAGTATATTCTACAAGTGGTGTAAATCCGATGTTTATACTTAAGAATTCAAAGAAACTTTTGGAAAATTTGAAATCCCAAGATTTTACCAAAACCAACTGCCTAAAAACTTACGACTTTTCAACTCTATACACAACCATTCCACACGATAAATTAAAGTCCAGTCTTTTTGATATCATTGACAGTTGATAATAAAAATGTATAGTAAATTTACTTACCTTGTCGTTGAACATTTGCAAAATTATTTTGTTAAAAAGCACTCTGATCGTAAACACAAGTACTCCGAAGTTGACATCGAAAAGATGTTTGAGTTTCTGATTGACAATATCTATGTTGTTTTTGGAGACCAGGTCTTCCAACAATGTATTGGAAATCCCATGGTTACCAAGTGTGCCCCGTTTTTAGCAGACCTATATTTGTATACAAACGAAGTAGATTTTCATTTAAAACTTACAATTTGTTTGTAAAGATTCATCTTGAATCGCTTAAAGAACAGCCAGTCATGATGCTTATCGTCCAGAGCAAGTTCGGAATATTTGTCCTCAGCCTCGAATCCACAAGAATGGAAATTTCCATGCTTGTCAAACAGGACACAGCTGGAAGTTTTCAGTGATTGGAGGCCCCCGCTTCCCGCTGTCCAGGTAAAGGTGGAACACTTCGTAGGATCCTTCTGGTATTCATGCAAGAACGAGAAGGCATAACCAGAAAATGTGGTTCCAAAATCGATAGCTGCCACTATCAAGTGATCGTCTGCCGCCATTGTGGAGTTAAAACTCTAGAATGAATCGAAGTAAAAATTCCAGTCCGTTCGACATTTTTATATCGAAGGTGTTGATAAAGTTCCTATAGATGATCATTAGTTCTATAAGTTCTGCAACAACTAAATCTCATAATAAATGAATTTTCTTTTTCATAACTGTGTCACCTGAATGTTAGATTTTAGTTTAACTGAGCTATGAGCTCGAGAGCTTTTCTGGTCACCTCGTTGACCAAAGTTCCCAGGTCTATCTATCCTTTTTCTAGTATCTATCCTTTTTTCTAAAATCTACAAGATTTCCCATGAACCAAAACACTAACCTGAGTCACTATGGCCCAGCTGTTCCTTGCTTGGTGTTTAACGTCTCTCGATAATTTTTCATAATAAAGTTTCACTTATTTTCATATTTTTTGTGACTCAAGTGAGCCTTGTGGCGCAACGTCCTCTTGGTTTGCAATGTGAAATATTTTTAATCTTTTTTCGATAAGGGTGGGGGTGGGGATGTTAACAGAGCATTTTTCTAATTTAAGATAAGATCGATTCAAGCTAATCGATAGCCAATATGAATAATTAATTCAGAATGAAAATGAAAGTACAAAAATCTTTCGTATTGAATTAGATGTCAATATCCAAAGCCAAGCTTATATAATGTAGAATACTTTACACGTCTGAAATTCTTTTTTGAGCTTTATTAAAAAATATATAATTCATATAAATATATATAATATATAATAATATACAACTGGAGTAAATTACTTTTGTAAAGGTACTTTCGATTTATATGTTAAACAATAAATTAATAAATAATAAACAATTCTTAAATCTTTTTTAGGACATCATTAAATTAGATGACGTTCAAGTTATACGTACCTCCTTTCCTCATAAAAAATTTAGCGATCTTTTGGGAATTTATGATAGAAGATCCAAGAAATCTATTATTAGATCGGATTTATCAAATTTAGGGTTTAAAGGGATTATTCTGAATGTCAACCAACGTTACGCTGTTGTAAATCTAAATAAAAAATATCAAAAGATAAAAAAGTGTGGGACATTTAAGTGTCTTCAGCCACAGAAAGCGTTTCTGTATTGAAAAATTAAGTATGTGAGTAAGTAATTGAACTTTTTTTATTAAAAACATTCTGATTGTACACACAAGTACATGTACTCTGAAATTGTTATTAAGGAGATACTTGAGTTTCTGATTGACAATATGTATGTGGTTTTGGAGACCAGATTTTCTGACAGTCGATTGGAACTCTCATGGGTACCAATTTCGCCCCGTTATTATTATCAGACCTATTTTTATTGTATTCATATGAAGCAGAACATGCCCAAAATCTTATACGTGTAAAAAAGAAAATATTTATTGTGACTTTCGACTCGACATTTAGATATTCTTATGTCAATTGATATATCCCGATGACCTTGATATAAAGAATACTACAGAGGACCGACACATCTGTCAATCGTCAACTTTCCTTACTTATGCAGCAATATACCATCATCAGCTGCATACGAGATCTATATCTCTCAGTTGATTCGATATGCAAGAACATGCTCTACGTATGAATAATTCTTTAAAACAAAGTAATTTTGATATTGACAAACAAGTTGCTGTAACAATTATATTAGCAGTCTCGTTAAAAATCATCTTTTCATAAGTTCTATGGTCGATATGTGAATGTAAAAAAGGGCATGGAGCGCTAAATGTTGCCACGGATTTCTATGAAAATCTTAAAACCCGCCGTTGTGGCTTAGTTGGTCTGTATAAAGTTGAGCGTTACTGCATTCTAACCGATCATAAGTCTGATAAGAAGACAACTGTTTTAATAATTGCAATCATTATCTGTTCCCGTTATTTGTACGAATATAACGTACCTAGTAATATATAAATTATGGTATATATAGTCGTCGACATTTTTATTATAATTCCATTTTATTGAGGAGATTAATATGACGATGTTTATCGTTCACCACTGACATTATGTAAACCATATTAATCCTGTGAAACATTTTAACAAGGTTGTAGTGATTCACAATATTAATTATAACCATTTCACAATTGCTTAGTTGTTCTTTGTATGTGTATCTATTTTTAAGATTCCCATACAACATTTTAAATTTTTATTATTAAATATACAATTTCATCTGAGTACATCTTTTCTTTTCATAACTGAAAATACCTTTCCATAGCCTTGTCTTAAACAAAGGCACAGCAAATCGGATCATCCACTCGCAAAGAGCATAATAGTATCCGACATCTATCCTGCTGCAAATTTCTTCACTTCCGTTTTGCACAGACTTAACTCACCCCCACCCACAAACAAACACACACGATAGCGTTACACAGACTTATCTCACTCCACTACAAACAAACACACACGATAGCGTTACACAGACTTATCTCACTCCACTACAAACAAACACACACGATAGCGTTACACAGACTTATCTCACTCCACTACAAACAAACACACACGATAGCGTTACGAACTCCATTGCGAGAGGATTATAGGAATGAGAGAAATCCCTGTATGAACAAGTGGCTTTGAGAATTGAATGGGTAGGCCTTACCCAATTGGCTGAATTGATGCATGACGGTTTTTTTTAATTTTAAAGTAAAAATATTTAAACTTAAAAAAGCTCATATGAAAAAAAAGTTTTTTTTTAAAATATCAGAAATATTGCTTAGCTCCTACATGCTAGCTCATGTGAAAAAAAAATCACATCGCCTCAACCCACATTATCTGAATCAGGTTAAAGCTAGCGTTATATATGCCAAATAATCAATCAAAAAAGTCATTCGCAGATAAAAAAAAAATTATTTAAGTACAAGTAACATCAAAAAGTTCAGATTTTTTTCATGTAAATATAAAACTTTTCACTAAAAATGTTCATTTTCATTTTTCTGCTGTATTGTTTACTCAGAACTCTCGGTCGCTCGTCTTAAGCGGTTACCAAAAGTTCATCATACTTTCTGGCAGAAAAATAAACCTGTAAACTACTTATTTCCGCGCGTTTTGTCGAGCTGCAATCCATTCGGATACTGCTTTGTCGTAATCTACATTGTCTTCAGTGATGCCCACCGTTCGTAACACCTCGGTAAGTTCTGGCCAGTCAGCCGGATGATTCTCTTGGTGCTAAAAGAGTTCATTAACAAAATTATTTGTTTTTAAAAGGTCATGCAAATATATTGCTCAGTAATTCATTTTGCAACTTTGTGTCACCAAATAAGAACAAAGTTACTGAGAGAGAGAGAGAGAGAGAGAGAGAGAGAGAAGCTTTAAAACCTGAAATAACGTATTTCCTCTCTGGTCCAGCAGTACGGTGCCCCCTTGAATCCAAGAATCCCCTGCCAGATGCGAAGTTTCCATTCCTAGTCTGAGACCTACAAAAACAAAGGTATTTTATTCCTTTATAATTATTCTTCATTGAGAGACCAGGAGAGATTCAAAATATTCACTTACCCTCCATTACACCACTAAAGCCGTATCTTTTGGCGCCGTGCCATAGAGGCATGACAAGGGACCGGAAACGCCCACTCTTCATCTGGAAGATCTTGTACAAGGAAATAGAGGGGTCTGTGTATAATTCACCGGAAATAGGAACTATGGGATTGCGAACAAACTCCTCCATCTGTTCTCGAGTGGAAGATCCGACAAACACAAGCCTTGTCTGGTGCTTCTCCAAAACGTCTGTCAGGGGAGACATAGCTTGAATCTTTAATTGACTGCTCAAAGGCAAAGATTACGTAAGGATTGGAATTTTCTATACTAAATACTAAACACATAGTATAGTACAGTCAAGATTAATGAGTATTGAGTATTTATGACACATAATACGGATAATCAAATAATGGATGCATGTATAGGTACAGTGTAAATATTTTTGGACTTTTCTTGCCGTTAATAATGCATATATAACAAACCTATGAATAATTAAGAAATAGACTTTCCCGTGTTGTTCAAATTTCTTCTTTTGTTTTGCCATCACTCATGAACATATTCATTTTTAACAATTTACGGAACATATTATTCAGAAACTAAATGAAAAAAATATGAAACTTTCTAAGATAAGTTTTATTTCATTTACCGGTATATAAAAATATATTTGTACTGAGATGTTACATGCATGACTTTTGAAAACAAGTTCTTTGTAGCACTTCACCTTAAGTTTTGTTACGTCTTTTTATATGATTTTTTAATTTACGTTCAGAACAAATTAAATCCTATTGATAATTTGATAAAGTACCCGTACTAATTCATGATTTATACTATCTTATAAAACATTCAAAATTTCAATTTAATGCAAAATCCCATATGCATAATCAATCCAGTCGCTGGGAATGCCACTTAGATTAGGAAGGCGGTTATATAAGTTCTAGATTTAAAAAAAAATCTTTTAGGTAGATCTACTTAGTACTTAAAGAGCCCCAAACTCTTGTTTTCTACTGCCTGTAACGCTTTTTGATCAGACCTGTACTTGTGTTTACAATGTCCACCCGCCGATCTAGAAGATTATTTAATTCTTACCAAGCAATTCAAGCGAAATTCCGGAGAAAAACAATAAGGGAATACTTCTTGTCTCCCATCGGCAAAATATCGACCCCATTTGTCTCTCCTTTATTGTGTTTGATGACGGAAACTCTACTCAGTGATTCTTCAAGCGACTCCGCCATGTCTATTGGCGTTTGTTATTATATACAGCTTCGATCAAAAATGATATCGTCATTTATACGTCAACAAGCGACAGGCAACAGGTAATAATTACCCTAACTCTCTCTCTCTCTCTCACTCCAGATTATACTGAGAAATACTTTTTTTTCTAGAAAAGGTGATGGTTTAACTTCATTACACCATTACCATCTCATAAAATGATCTAGACCCTTTGTTCTTTGATCTGACCAGGTATTACTAACACGATGACATCTACTTTAGATTACTTAAAATAAAATAATTATTTTTTTACCTCATACTCTGTAGGAACTATTAATTTTTAGCTCACCTGAGCCGAAGGCTCAAGTGAGCTTTTCTGATCAAAATTTGTCCGTCGTCTGTCGTTGTTGTCGTCGTCGTTGTCGTAAACTTTTCACATTTTCATCTTCTTCTCAAGAACCACTGGGCCGATTTCAACCAAACTTGCTACAAAGTATCCTTGGGTAAAGGGGATTCAGGTTTGTTCAAATGAAGGGCCACGCCCTTTTCCAAGGGGAGATAATTATGAATTAGAGAAATATTAATGGCATTTTAAAAAAAATCTTCTTCTCATGAACCACTGGGCCAGGAAAGATGAAACTCATGTGGAATCATCCTCAGATAGTGAAGATTCAAGTTTGTTCAAATCATGACCCCCGGGGCTAGGGTGGGGCCAAAATGGCCGACCCAAGTTTTACATAAGAATATGTAGGAAAAATCTTTAAAAATCTTCTTCTCAAAAACCACTGGACCAGGAAAGATGAAACTCATATGGAATCATCCACAGGTAGTGTAGATTCAAGTTTGTTCAAATCATCACCCTCGGGACTAGGGTGGGGCCAAATTGTCCGATCAAAGTTTTACATTGGAAGATGTAGGAAAAATCTTTAAAAATACCCCCGGGACTAGGATGGGGCCAAAATGGTCGACCCAGGTTTTACATAGGAATATATCGGAAAAATCTTTAACAGGAGGCCCATGGGCCACATCGCTCACCTGACCCATCTTGGCCAATCTTTTCAAGTTTAAAAACAAGGTGTTTTTTTATTTCTCCTGACATGAAATATTTCATTACTCCATATTCTAGCTTGCATCATCAAAACTTCACCCAAATGTGTCAGAATACAAGTAGTATATTAAAACCACACGTTATGGAGATGCTTAAATTTAAATTTAAAATTGTGTTCTTTTCATATACCAAAAGTTGAACATCTAGGCTTCAGACATACATGCACATACTGTAATTCCTTTTCTGAGCCAAAGATAGTTTGAAAAGTGCAATCACGGTTAATAACCTCCCTTCAGTGAATACGAAAAATGCATGATTGTGCTTAAAACTTTATTCAGTAACCAGAAATTAAGTTATGCATTAAGTCTTAGGTGATTATCATGATTATCTGTAGTTAACAATATGAACTTTCTTTTTAAGTAAAATAACAGATAAAACGATTAACAATGTGGTACATATTAAACCTATCACAACTGACCTCAAGTTGTGATGGATTCGTTAAATCAGAATTTACAAACCAAAATAAATAATATTTTGTAAGACCTCCTGTATACCAAGAAACAACAAGATTTATAAAAATTAACAATAAATTTATCTACATATGTACAATAAATATCAAATCGGCCAAAAGTTCAATCATGGTCATCACAGGACAGATTCACACTTCACACCACGTCGCAATGTATGGTCCACCATATTGTCCCTTCCGTCCACCATATCTCAAAAGTATCCTCACCATGTACACCAATCCTCCCGTCCAGAACAAAAGCTTAATATACAATTTTGGTCACCTACAATTTTCATAGGGTTTTCTAATAAAATGTTCGAAACACATATCTGTTCAATATACTAGATTTTACAAACAAATAACGAAAGAAAACATGTATTTGCCGTTTAACAAGTAAATGAATTAGATAAATATATATTCTCGCTATATTGCTTACAGTTTTACATAGAAAATTGCTCTTTAAAGCTAACAACAAAAATATTGTAAAGTATAAAAACTTACTGAGCTGTGGCATTTTATACATAAAAACCATACTGTCGGCCCCCAGGTCTTGCTCTCAACGCCGCTACAAAACATCCCTGAATCCCAAGATCACACAGCAGGGGAAGCAGCTAAAACACACCCAAGTTCACACAGCATGGGTTATATAAAGGCACACCCAAGATCACTAAGCATGGGTAAAGTATAACTCACGGCGTCCAGACCTCATCTGACACACACTAGCCAACACCCAGTATAAATAACTGACCAAACTACTCAAACGGGTTCGACGAGTATACGTTGATAAAAATAGAACAAATACAACTCAGTGACCAATAGTGCGTAAATGAAATAAACGATAACTCCTAATGCCAAAATAAAGATAACTCTTACCAAATCCTGTACAATGAGCTAATATTAAACATTGACACAATGTCACTTGTGACAATACCTCCCTTCTTAAGACACAAAATGCAATTTTGTGACATAAATGAAAAACTATGTACACAACAAAGTCTTTATGAACAAGAACTTACTCAGGAACAACACGACTGAGAAAATCAGCTCCAATGTTATCTACACCTCTAATAACTTCAGTTCTAAAGTTGAACGCTTGTAGAAAAAGAGACCATCTCATCAATCTGCTGTTTGAAACTTTAGTCTTTTGTAAATGAAGTAGTGGTCTATGATCTGTCTCCACAACAAACGCTCTTCCATACAAGTAAGACTGAAATTTCTGTATAGCCCATACGACTGCAAGACACTCTTTCTCCACAACCGAATAACGTTGTTCTCTGTCTAGCAGCTTCCGGCTTGCATGCGCAACTGGAAATGTACGTCCATCATGCTTCTGCATCAGCACTGCACCAACTCCATGATTAGATGCACCAGTTCTTAAGATGAATGGCTTTGTCAAATCTGGTAATCTGAGAATTGGGCTGTATAGCAACATGGATTTTAAACTCTTAAATGAATTATCATGTTCTTGTTTCCAGTCAAATTTGTTTGGAACACCTTTCTTGGTTAAGTCAGTTAAAGGAGCAGCAATAGTGGAAAAGTTTGGCACAAATTTTCTATAATAGCCAATCAAACCAAGGAAAGATCTAACCTGCTTCTTTGTCTCTGGCCTTGGTGCTTCTTGGATAGCTCTCATCTTCTTGTTGGTTGGCTGTAAGGTTCCTCCTCCAATAACATGACCCAAGTACTCAAGTCTCGTCTGCGCTATCTCACATTTTGAGGGTTTTGCTGTTAATTGTGCTCTCTGTAGTCTCTCCAGCACTTTTCTCAGTTCTGTAATATGTTCTTCAAAAGTTTCTGTATGAATGAGAATGTCATCAACAAAACTATCAGTATGCTCTAAACCTTTTAGAATTTTCCGCATGAGTCTATTAAAAGTAGCTTGGCTATTTTTCATACCGAAGGGCATTACTTTAAATCTGTACAAACCATCTGGTGTTAAAAATGATGTTAAATCTCTGTCTTCTTCTCTCATTGGAATCTGCCAATAACCCTTACATAAATCAAGTTTAGAAAAGAAACGACTATTGCTTATTTTAGTCATGATTTCATCTGGATCTGGCATTGGTTCTGGATCAAAAATCGTTACCTTATTCAAGTTACGAAAATCCACACATATTCTCTGGCTACCATCGGACTTCTTTGCCACGACAATCGAACTAGCATACGGTGATTCTGATGGTTCGATGATATCCATGTCAATCATATGCTGTATTTCTTCTCGGACTGCACTTCTGACTGCATACGGTATCTGATATGGTCTGTTTCTGATTGGTTCTTTGGTAGTGAGATGAACTTCATGCTGGATAACATTCGTTCTACCAGGTAGATCTGTTAAAACTTCCTGAAATTCATGTAAGACATCATTAATGGATTCAAGCTGATCTGATGACAGTGAATGATTTACCTTAACATCTGTGAATGATTCTGTTGCCTTCATTGGAAGAATATGTAACAAATGTTCATTACTTGAGTCCTCTGTTTCCTCCGATTCCAAAACGACACAAGAGGCTAAAGTTGTTGGCGAGTCTGTATTCCTTTCCTCTCGAACATTGTATTTCTTCAATAAATTTGCATGAAACAAACGAATATGTCCATTCATATCTATCTGGTAATCAGTTTGTCCTTTTCTATCAACTACTTTGAAAGGTCCTTTCCACTGCATTAAAAGTTTGTTATGGTCTGTTGGAAGCAAGAGAAGAACGAAATCACCAACCTTGAAAGATCTCGGCTTTGTCCTTTTATCATAATGTTTTTTGTAATGGTCTTTGGACTTCTGAAGTTCTCTCTGAGCCAGCTCACACGTTCTTGCCAATCGCTCCTTCAGGTCAAGCACATACTGGTAAGTAGTTTTCACTTCCGGATCCTTCTCCTCCTTTGTCCACAGTTCTTTCAAAACTGCCATAGGTCCCCTAAAATTACGTGCATAAACTAGATCAAATGGAGAAAATTTAGTGCTTTCTTGTGGAACTTCTCGATAAGCAAATAACAATGCTGGTAAATATCTATCCCAGTCTTTTGGTCTTTCAGAACTCATTTTCCTTAACATTGACTTCAAAGTACCATTGAACTTTTCTACTAGTCCATTACATGCTGGATGGTATGGAGTTGTTACTAATTGCTTAAATGATAAAAGTCGACCCACCTCTTTCATGATGTTGGAGGTAAATTGCGTACCCATGTCCGACAGAACTTCTTTTGGAATGCCGACTCTGCTGAATATCTCTACCAACGCTTCTGCCACCGTCTCTGTATCGATGTTCTTCAATGCAACCGCCTCTGGATACCTAGTACTGTAATCTACAACAGTCAAAATATATCTATTGCCTTTGTCAGTAATTGGAGAAAGCGGACCTACCAAATCTACGGCTACTCGTTCAAATGGTGTATCAATAAGTGGCATTTTCTCCAACGGCAACTTCGTCACTTTGCCTTTAGGAAATGTTCTTTGGCATATGTCACATGATTGGCAATATCTTGTCACGTCACCCTGGATTCCAGGCCAATAGAAATTCGACATGATGCGGTCTAGAGTCTTCTTTGTACCAAGATGTCCGCCTAGGATACTGTCGTGCGCAATCTTCATAACTTTCTGTCGCAAAGATTCTGGAACAACAAGTTGTTTATACAGTTCATCATCACTAACCTTTTTTGAATAATGATGTCTGTACAACAGTCCTCTTTCAACACTAAACCATGTCTCTATATTTTCACCAATGTTCTTCTTTCTGCCAGTCGCTGCATGCTCACGATACACTTTCAAGGAAGAATCATCCATCTGCAGTTGTTTCATCTGATCAATTGTCATATCAGTATCCACTAAATCTGTAACTCTTAGCTTTTTCATACCTTTCTCTTCTTTTTTCTTTTGATTCCTTGTCTGTACTGCTTGAAGAACTTGACTACACTCTTCTCTTTCGTCCTTTCTACACCACTGTGGATCAGGATCCGTCTGATTTTTGGCACAATCGATGTTACCTATAATAAGATCGTAAACAGGTTCTTTCATACATAGAGCATTGATATTACCTGTGAAATAGGGAGTGTCGACATAGACGGAAGCCTCCTCTACTGTACGAACTGTACCGTCTATCAAAACACATTTCTGCACTTGCCCAGTCAGCTGATCATCTGTAACCAAATCTCTCTTCACAACACCACTACAACCTGAGTCTCTTAATACTTTAACAAAGTTCTCACCGACATAACCCATAGCAACGGGCATCTTTTCACAAACCTTGCAGACGCCTCCAATAACAGGTAATATGTGTCCACACGCAAGTTTTACAAGTCCATCTGTGACACAACACTGCAACAGTTTATGTTTGAGAATGCATGCTGATCCTATGTGAGGCTGATTTTGATGCGATATAGCATTGTCCGTCTTGACTTCAGCAGAATTCTGTAAGTTGGAACTAGAATTGTCATTAGATTTTATGCAATTCAACTCACAGTTATGTTGATTCTGTAACATCGCAGCCTTTTGAGTATTGTGTGAAGTAGGTACTGCACGAGGAATTTTCTGCTTGGAGAAACAGTTTCTTGCCAAATGACCACTTTTCCCACAGATGTAACATTTTCTCTCACCATTTTGCTGTGGTGATCCTTGGTACGCCTGTTGCTTTTGAAAGGATCCACTGCTGTTACCCTGAATACTGGAAATACTTGAGGTTGCCTCTGAAAAACTTGTAAGTCTTTAGTGAATGAAGTATAACCATGGGCTTCAATAAATTGGTCTGCGAGATTTGACATTTCTTCTACGTTTTTCGGATGTCTTTCTTTAAGATACATTCCCAACTGCTTACTACAACTGTTTAAAAACTGTTCTCTTAAACATAAATCTTTAAGACCGTCATATGCTTTAGGACTATCTGCTAAAGACAACCATTTCTCTACATAATTGTTCAGCCTAGCAAAGAATTGTGAAGGATTCTCACCCTGTTCTGGTCTGCTGGAACGGAACTTGACACGAAACCCCTCTTCTGTCAGTTGAAAACGCCTTAACAACGCCTGTTTCAAGGAACCATAGTTCAGAGCCTCTGAAACTGGAAGTCTAGAATACACCTCAAGAGCTTTACCTTTCAGGAGAGCACTAAGATTAATCGCCCATGAAGACTGTTCCCACTTAGCACACGAAGCAAACCTTTCGAATCTCTGTAAATATGAATCAATACAATCTTTAGATTCATCAAACGGAGGTAACTTTGGCAACTTAGCAAGCGATTGAGAAGCAAGACCTAATGGACCTACAGCTAATTCTCCAGCTTTTAATTTTTGTAATTCAGTTTCTTTCTTAAGTTTTTCTAATTCAATTTCGCTCTCAATCTTTCTCGCTTCTCTCTCTGCTGCCCTTTCCATCCTTTCAAAATATTCTCTCTCTTTTCTGTCAACAAACTCTTGTAACTCAGTTCCTTGCAAACCTAACTTTTCTCCTAATTGTACATACTCCATTGTTACAAAATGCAACACAACAAAAAAAAAAAAAAAAAACAAATGTGAAAATAAGAAAATAACAAAATGCATATGAAAAAAAAATAGTTTGTACAAAACCTGCGAAAAAAAAATAATTCAAACAATAGAAATCTTTTTCAACTAAAGCATTTTCTACAAAACGTGAAAATAATGCAGGTATACTTGGTAACAGGAAGTCTATCCCACCGCTGCCACCAAAAATGTCACAACTGACCTCAAGTTGTGATGGGTTCTTTAAATTCGTATTAACAACCAAAATACATAATATTTTGTAAGACCTCCTGTATACCAAGAAACAACAAGATTTATAAAAATTAACAATAAATTTATCTACATATGTACAATAAATATCAAATCGGCCAAAAGTTCAATCATGGTCATCACTGGACAGATTCACACTTCACACCACGTCCAATGTATGTCCACCATATCCACCATATCCCAAAAGTATCCTCACCATGTACACCAATCCTCCCGTCCAGAACAAAAGCTTAATATACAATTTTGGTCACCTACAATTTTCATAGGGTTTTCTAATAAAATGTTCGAAACACATATCTGTTCAATATACTAGATTTTACAAACAAATAACGAAAGAAAACATGTATTTGCCGTTTAACAAGTAAATGAATTAGACAAATATCCTCGTATATTGCTTACAGTTTTACATAGAAAATTATCTTTAAAGCTAACAACAAAAATATTGCAAAGTGTAAAAACTTACTGAGCTGTGGCATTTTACACATAAAAATCATACTGTCGGCCCCCAGGTCTTGCTCTCAACATTGCTACAAAACATCCCTGAATCCCAAGATCACACAGCAGGGGAAACAGCTAGAACACACCCAAGTTCACACAGCATGGGTAACATAAAAGGCACACCCACGATCACTCAGCATGGGTAAAGTATAACTCCCGGCGTCCAGACCTCATCTGACAAACACTAGCCAACACCCAGTATAAATAACTGACCAAACTACTCAAACGGGTTCGACAAGTATACGTTGATAAAAATAGAACAAATACAACTCAGTGACCAATAGTGCGTAAATGAAATAAACGATAACTCCTAATGCCAAAATAAAGATAACTCTTACCAATCCCTGTACAATAAGCTAATATAAACATTGACACAATGTCACTTGTGACAATACCTCCCTTCTTAAGACACAAAATGAAATTTTGTGAAATAAATGAAAAACTATGTACACAACAAAGTCTTTATGAACACGAACTTACTCAGGAACAACACGACTGAGAAAATCAGCTACTATATTATCTTCACCTCTAATAACTTCAGTTCTAAAGTTGAACGCTTGTAGAAAAAGAGACCATCACATCAATCTGCCGTTTGAAGCTTTAGTCTTTTGTAAATGTAGTAGTGGTCTATGATCTGTCTCCACAACAAACGCTCTACCATACAAGTAAGACTGAAATTTCTGTATAGCCCATACGACTGCAAGACACTCTTTCTCCACAACCGAATAACGTTGTTCTCTGTCTAGCAGCTTCCGGCTTGCGTACACAACTGGAAATGTACGTCCATCATGCTTCTGCATCAGCACTGCACCAACTCCATGATTAGATGCATCAGTTCTTAAGATGAATGGCTTCGTCAAATCTGGTAATCTGAGAATTGGGCTGTATAGCAACATGGATTTTAAACTCTTAAATGAATTATCATGTTCTTGTTTCCAGTCAAATTTGTTTGGAACACCTTTCTTGGTTAAGTCAGTTAAAGGAGCAGCAATAGTGGAAAAGTTTGGCACAAATTTTCTATAATAGCCAATCAAACCAAGGAAAGATCTAACCTGCTTCTTTGTCTCTGGCCTTGGTGCTTCTTGGATAGCTCTCATCTTCTTGTTGGTTGGCTGTAAGGTTCCTCCTCCAATAACATGACCCAAGTACTCTAGTCTCGTCTGTGCTAGCTCACATTTTGATGGTTTTGCTGTTAATTGTGCTCTCTGTAGTCTCTCCAGCACTTTTCTCAGTTCTGTAATATGTTCTTCAAAAGTTTCTGTATGAATGAGAATGTCATCAACAAAACTATCAGTATGCTCTAAACCTTTTAGAATTTTCCGCATGAGTCTATTAAAAGTAGCTTGGCTATTTTTCATACCGAAGGGCATTACTTTAAATCTGTACAAACCATCTGGTGTTAAAAATGATGTTAAATCTCTGTCTTCTTCTCTCATTGGAATCTGCCAATAACCCTTACATAAATCAAGTTTAGAAAAGAAACGACTATTGCTTATTTTAGTCATGATTTCATCTGGATCTGGCATTGGTTCTGCATCAAAAATCGTTACCTTGTTCAAGTTACGAAAATCCACACATATTCTCTGGCTACCATCGGACTTCTTTGCCACGACAATCGAACTAGCATACGGTGATTCTGATGGTTCGATGATATCCATGTCAATCATATGCTGTATTTCTTCTCGGACTGCACTTCTGACTGCATACGGTATCTGATATGGTCTGTTTCTGATTGGTTCTTTGGTAGTGAGATGAACTTCATGCTGGATAACATTCGTTCTACCAGGTAGATCTGTTAAAACTTCCTGAAATTCATGTAAAACATCATTAATGTTTTCAAGCTGATCTGATGACAGTGAATGATTTACCTTGACATCTGTGAATGATTCTGTTGCCTTCATTGGAAGAAGATGTAACAAATGTTCATTACTGGAGTCCTCTGTTTCCTCCGATTCCAAAACGACACAAGAGGCTAAAGTTGTTGGCGAGTCTGTATTCCTTTCCTCTCGAACATTGTATTTCTTCAATAAATTTGCATGAAACAAACGAATATGTCCATTCATATCTATCTGGTAATCAGTTTGTCCTTTTCTATCAACTACTTTGAAAGGTCCTTTCCACTGCATTAAAAGTTTGTTATGGTCTGTTGGAAGCAAGAGAAGAACGAAATCACCAACCTTGAAAGATCTCGGCTTTGTCCTTTTATCATACTGTTTCTTGTAATGGTCTTTAGACTTCTGAGGTTCTTTCTGAGCCAGCTCACACGTTCTTGCCAATCGCTCCTTAAGGTCAAGCACATACTGGTAAGTAGTTTTCACTTCCGGGTCCTTCTCCTCCTTTGTCCACAGTTCTTTCAAAACTGCCATAGGTCCCCTAACATTACGTGCATAAACTAGATCAAATGGAGAAAATTTAGTGCTTTCTTGTGGAACTTCTCGATAAGCAAATAACAATGCTGGTAAATATCTATCCCAGTCTTTTGGTCTTTCAGAACTCATTTTCCTTAACATTGACTTCAAAGTACCATTGAACTTTTCTACTAGTCCATTACATGCTGGATGGTATGGAGTTGTTACTAATTGCTTAAATGATAAAAGTCGACCCACCTCTTTCATGATGTTGGAGGTAAATTGCGTACCCATGTCCGACAGAACTTCTTTTGGAATGCCGACTCTGCTGAATATCTCTACCAACGCTTCTGCCACCGTCTCTGTATCGATGTTCTTCAATGCAACCGCCTCTGGATACCTAGTACTGTAATCTACAACAGTCAAAATATATCTATTGCCTTTGTCAGTAATTGGAGAAAGCGGACCTACCAAATCTACGGCTACCCGTTCAAATGGTGTATCAATAAGTGGCATTTTCTCCAACGGAACCTTCGTCACTTTGCCTTTAGGAAATGTTCTTTGGCATATGTCACATGATTGGCAATATCTCGTCACGTCACCCTGGATTCCAGGCCAATAGAAATTCGACATGATGCGGTCTAGAGTCTTCTTTGTACCAAGATGTCCACCTAGGATACTGTCGTGCGCAATCTTCATAACTTTCTGTCGCAAAGATTCTGGAACAACAAGTTGTTTATACAGTTCATCATCACTAACCTTTTTTGAATAATGATGTCTGTACAACAGTCCTCTTTCAACACTAAACCATGTCTCTATATTTTCGCCAATGTTCTTCTTTCTGCCAGTCGCTGCATGCTCACGATACACTTTCAAGGAAGAATCATCCATCTGCAGTTGTTTCATCTGATCAATTGTCATATCAGTATCCACTAAATCTGTAACTCTTAGCTTTTTCATACCTTTCTCTTCTTTTTTCTTTTGATTCCTTGTCTGTACTGCTTGAAGAACTTGACTACACTCTTCTCTTTCGTCCTTTCTACACCACTGTGGATCAGGATCCGTCTGATTTTTGGCACAATCGATGTTACCTATAATAAGATCGTAAACAGGTTCTTTCATACATAGAGCATTGATATTACCTGTGAAATAGGGAGTGTCGACATAGATGGAAGCCTCCTCTACTGTACGAACTGTGCCGTCTATCAGAACACATTTCTGCACTTGCCCAGTCAGCTGATCATCTGTAACCAAATCTCTCTTCACAACACCACTACAACCTGAGTCTCTTAATACTTTAACAAAGTTCTCACCGACATAACCCATAGCAACGGGCATCTTTTCACAAACCTTGCAGACGCCTCCAATAACAGGTAATATGTGTCCACACGCAAGTTTTACAAGTCCATCTGTGACACAACACTGCAACAGTTTATGTTTGAGAATGCATGCTGATCCTATGTGAGGCTGATTTTGATGCGATATAGCATTGTCCGTCTTGACTTCAGCAGAATTCTGTAAGTTGGAACTAGAATTGTCATTAGATTTTATGCAATTCAACTCACAGTTATGTTGATTCTGTAACATCGCAGCCTTTTGAGTATTGTGTGAAGTAGGTACTGCACGAGGAATTTTCTGCTTGGAGAAACAGTTTCTTGCCAAATGACCACTTTTCCCACAGATGTAACATTTTCTCTCACCATTTTGCTGTGGTGATCCTTGGTACGCCTGTTGCTTTTGAAAGGATCCACTGCTGTTACCCTGAACACTGGAAATACTTGGAGGTTGCCTCTGAAAAACTTGTAAGTCTTTAGTGAATGAAGTATAACCATGGGCTTCAATAAATTGGTCTGCGAGATTTGACATTTCTTCTACGTTTTTCGGATGTCTTTCTTTAAGATACATTCCCAACTGCTTACTACAACTGTTTAAAAACTGTTCTCTTAAACATAAATCTTTAAGACCGTCATATGCTTTAGGACTATCTGCTAAAGACAACCATTTCTCTACATAATTGTTCAGCCTAGCAAAGAATTGTGAAGGATTCTCACCCTGTTCTGGTCTGCTGGAACGGAACTTGACACGAAACCCCTCTTCTGTCAGTTGAAAACGCCTTAACAACGCCTGTTTCAAGGAACCATAGTTCAGAGCCTCTGAAACTGGAAGTCTAGAATACACCTCAAGAGCTTTACCTTTCAGGAGAGCACTAAGATTAATCGCCCATGAAGACTGTTCCCACTTAGCACACGAAGCAAACCTTTCGAATCTCTGTAAATATGAATCAATACAATCTTTAGATTCATCAAACGGAGGTAACTTTGGCAACTTAGCAAGCGATTGAGAAGCAAGACCTAATGGACCTACAGCTAATTCTCCAGCTTTTAATTTTTGTAATTCAGTTTCTTTCTTAAGTTTTTCTAATTCAATTTCGCTCTCAATCTTTCTCGCTTCTCTCTCTGCTGCCCTTTCCATCCTTTCAAAATATTCTCTCTCTTTTCTGTCAACAAACTCTTGTAACTCAGTTCCTTGCAAACCTAACTTTTCTCCTAATTGTACATACTCCATGGTTACAATATGCAACACAACAACAAACAACAAATGTGAAAATAAGAAAATGACAAAATGCATATGAAAAAAAAATAGTTTGTACAAAACCTGCGAGAAAAAATTCAAACAATAGAAATAATATTTCAACCAAAGCTTTTTCTACAAAACGTGAAAATAGTGCAGGTATGCTTGGTAACAAAAACCGCTGCCACCAAAAATGTCACAACTGACCTCAAGTTGTGTTGGATTCTTTAATTTACTAACCAAAATAAATAATATTTTGGAAGACCTCCTGTGTACCAAGAAACAACAAGATTTATAAAAATTAACAATAAATTTATCTACATATGTACAATAAACATGAAACATTTTCTACAAAACGGCCAAAAGTTCAATCATGGTCATCACTGGACAAATTCACACTCCACACCACGTCCATGGTCCACCATATTGTCCATGTTGTCCACCATAGTTCCGGTACCATATCAAGGAAGTCAATTCTGGTCACTCACCACCGCTCAATGCTCACAAAACAAAAATGTAATACACAACACACAGCATGGGTTACATAAAAGGCACACCCAAGATCACCTCAAGTTGTGTCATGGGTTCAACAAGTTGACCAATATAAAATTAACTCTTAATGTATTAACAACCCAAAATACATAATATTTTGTAAGACCTCCTGTATACCAAGAAACAACAAGATTTATAAAAATTAACAATATATCTACATATGTACAATAAATATCAAATCGGCCAAAAGTTCAATCATGGTCATCACTGGACAGATTCACACTTCACACCACGTCGCAATGTATGGTCCACCATAACCATATCCCAAAAGTATCCTCACCAACACCAATCCTCCCGTCCAGAACAAAAGCTTAATATACAATTTTGGTCACCTACAATTTTCATAGGGTTTTCTAATAAAATGTTCGAAACACATATCTGTTCAATATACTAGATTTTACAAACAAATAACGAAAGAAAACATGTATTTGCCGTTTAACAAGTAAATGAATTAGAGCGTAAATATCTATATTCTCGCTATATTGCTTACAGTTTTACATAGAAAATTGCTCTTTAAAGCTAACAACAAAAATATTGTAAAGTATAAAAACTTACTGAGCTGTGGCATTTTATACATAAAAACCATACTGTCGGCCCCCAGGTCTTGCTCTCAACGCCGCTACAAAACATCCCTGAATCCCAAGATCACACAGCAGGGGAAGCAGCTAAAACACACCCAAGTTCACACAGCATGGGTTATATAAAGGCACACCCAAGATCACTAAGCATGGGTAAAGTATAACTCACGGCGTTCAGACCTCATCTGACACACACTAGCCAACACCCAGTATAAATAACTGACCAAACTACTCAAACGGGTTCGACGAGTATACGTTGATAAAAATAGAACAAATACAACTCAGTGACCAATAGTGCGTAAATGAAATAAACGATAACTCCTAATGCCAAAATAAAGATAACTCTTACCAAATCCTGTACAATAAGCTAATATTAAACATTGACACAATGTCACTTGTGACAATACCTCCCTTCTTAAGACACAAATGCAATTTTGTGACATAAATGAAAAACTATGTACACAACAAAGTCTTTATGAACAAGAACTTACTCAGGAACAACACGACTGAGAAAATCAGCTCCAATGTTATCTACACCTCTAATAACTTCAGTTCTAAAGTTGAACGCTTGTAGAAAAAGAGTCCATCTCATCAATCTGCTGTTTGAAACTTTAGTCTTTTGTAAATGAAGTAGTGGTCTATGATCTGTCTCCACAACAAACGCTCTTCCATACAAGTAAGACTGAAATTTCTGTATAGCCCATACGACTGCAAGACACTCTTTCTCCACAACCGAATAACGTTGTTCTCTGTCTAGCAGCTTCCGGCTTGCATGCGCAACTGGAAATGTACGTCCACCATGCTTCTGCATCAGCACTGCACCAACTCCATGATTAGATGCACCAGTTCTTAAGATGAATGGCTTCGTCAAATCTGGTAATCTGAGAATTGGGCTGTATAGCAACATGGATTTTAAACTCTTAAATGAATTATCATGTTCTTGTTTCCAGTCAAATTTGTTTGGAACACCTTTCTTGGTTAAGTCAGTTAAAGGAGCAGCAATAGTGGAAAAGTTTGGCACAAATTTTCTATAATAGCCAATCAAACCAAGGAAAGATCTAACCTGCTTCTTTGTCTCTGGCCTTGGTGCTTCTTGGATAGCTCTTAACTTCTTGTTGGTTGGCTGTAAGGTTCCTCCTCCAATAACATGACCCAAGTACTCAAGTCTCGTCTGCGCTATCTCACATTTGGAGGGTTTTGCTGTTAATTGCGCTCTCTGTAGTCTCTCCAGCACTTTTCTCAGTTCTGTAATATGTTCTTCAAAAATTTCTGTATGAATGAGAATGTCATCAACAAAACTTTCAGTATGCTCTAAACCTTTGAGAATTTTCCGCATGAGTCGGTTAAAAGTAGCTGGGCTATTTTTCATACCGAAGGGCATTACTTTAAATCTGTACAAACCATCTGGTGTTAAAAATGATGTTAAATCTCTGTCTTCTTCTCTCATTGGAATCTGCCAATAACCCTTACATAAATCAAGTTTAGAAAAGAAACGACTATTGCTTATTTTAGTCATGATTTCATCTGGATCTGGCATTGGTTTTGGATCAAAAATCGTTACCTTATTCAAGTTACGAAAATCCACACATATTCTCTGGCTACCATCGGACTTCTTTGCCACGACAATCGAACTAGCATACGGTGATTCTGATGGTTCGATGATATCCATGTCAATCATATGCTGTATTTCTTCTCGGACTGCACTTCTGACTGCATACGGTATCTGATATGGTCTGTTTCTGATTGGTTCTTTGGTAGTGAGATGAACTTCATGCTGGATAACATTCGTTCTACCAGGTAGATCTGTTAAAACTTCCTGAAATTCATGTAAGACATCATTAATGGATTCAAGCTGATCTGATGACAGTGAATGATTTACCTTAACATCTGTGAATGATTCTGTTGCCTTCATTGGAAGAAGATGTAACAAATGTTCATTACTGGAGTCCTCTGTTTCCTCCGATTCCAAAACGACACAAGAGGCTAAAGTTGTTGGCGAGTCTGTATTCCTTTCCTCTCGAACATTGTATTTCTTCAATAAATTTGCATGAAACAAACGAATATGTCCATTCATATCTATCTGGTAATCAGTTTGTCCTTTTCTATCAACTACTTTGAAAGGTCCTTTCCACTGCATTAAAAGTTTGTTATGGTCTGTTGGAAGCAAGAGAAGAACGAAATCACCAACCTTGAAAGATCTCGGCTTTGTCCTTTTATCATACTGTTTCTTGTAATGGTCTTTAGACTTCTGAAGTTCTTTCTGAGCCAGCTCACACGTTCTTGCTAGTCGCTCCTTAAGGTCAAGCACATACTGGTAAGTAGTTTTCACTTCCGGGTCCTTCTCCTCCTTTGTCCACAGTTCTTTCAAAACTGCCATAGGTCCCCTAAAATTACGTGCATAAACTAGATCAAATGGAGAAAATTTAGTGCTTTCTTGTGGAACTTCTCGATAAGCAAATAACAATGCTGGTAAATATCTATCCCAGTCTTTTGGTCTTTCAGAACTCATTTTCCTTAACATTGACTTCAAAGTACCATTGAACTTTTCTACTAGTCCATTACATGCTGGATGGTATGGAGTTGTTACCAATTGCTTAAATGATAAAAGTCGACCCACCTCTTTCATGATGTTGGAGGTAAATTGCGTACCCAGGTCCGACAGAACTTCTTTTGGAATGCCGACTCTGCTGAATATCTCTACCAACGCTTCTGCCACCGTCTCTGTATCGATGTTCTTCAATGCAACCGCCTCTGGATACCTAGTACTGTAATCTACAACAGTCAAAATATATCTATTGCCTTTGTCAGTAATTGGAGAAAGCGGACCTACCAAATCTACGGCTACCCGTTCAAATGGTGTATCAATAAGTGGCATTTTCTCCAACGGAACCTTCGTCACTTTGCCTTTAGGAAATGTTCTTTGGCATATGTCACATGATTGGCAATATCTCGTCACGTCACCCTGGATTCCAGGCCAATAGAAATTCGACATGATGCGGTCTAGAGTCTTCTTTGTACCAAGATGTCCACCTAGGATACTGTCGTGCGCAATCTTCATAACTTTCTGTCGCAAAGATTCTGGAACAACAAGTTGTTTATACAGTTCATCATCACTAACCTTTTTTGAATAATGATGTCTGTACAACAGTCCTCTTTCAACACTAAACCATGTCTCTATATTTTCGCCAATGTTCTTCTTTCTGCCAGTCGCTGCATGCTCACGATACACTTTCAAGGAAGAATCATCCATCTGCAGTTGTTTCATCTGATCAATTGTCATATCAGTATCCACTAAATCTGTAACTCTTAGCTTTTTCATACCTTTCTCTTCTTTTTTCTTTTGATTCCTTGTCTGTACTGCTTGAAGAACTTGACTACACTCTTCTCTTTCGTCCTTTCTACACCACTGTGGATCAGGATCCGTCTGATTTTTGGCACAATCGATGTTACCTATAATAAGATCGTAAACAGGTTCTTTCATACATAGAGCATTGATATTACCTGTGAAATAGGGAGTGTCGACATAGATGGAAGCCTCCTCTACTGTACGAAC
>NW_026928697.1:25000-34198 GCF_032062105.1 Saccostrea cuccullata | reverse complement strand
ACTCAAAATATCGATGAAATATGTACATTTTTCTGTAAAATTCATAAAAAACTGAAATTTACGTCATGTTTGTGACGTCATTACGTATATATGGCGTCATTACTTATGAAAATATTCAGTGCTTTGAAGTCAGCATATACTCCCCTGTTTAAGAACTTCATCAAATATATCTCCATCAAAGTTTGATTTGGGGGGCAAATATTGGTTATTACCGAATAAAGTTCTTTGCGAGTTCATAGCATTCGCAAAAAATATTCTTCTTAAAAATAATTCAACAATAAAAAAATGTAAACAAAGTAGTGGTCATTCGCAAAATTTTGAAACATAAAAATTAATCAACAGCATTTTGACCCAGATTCGCAAAATAAAATCGACGTAAAAATTTCCAGATTTACGGTATCTTTCACGGTTCAAACGTTATGATGAAGTTTCAAAAAAGCTATTTTTAGCATATAGGTCACAGGCATGATTACAAGGTCATTGACCTTGGTGTCATTTAAAAAGGCTTAATGAGTGTAGTACACACACCAAATATGAAGTCTCTATCTTTATTAGTTCAAAAGTTATGGCGAAGGTTAAAGTTTGAAGATAAAAAATCTTTTATTAGCATATACGTCACAGTCAATGCCACTTAACCTTGGTATTATTGGAAAGAGCTAAATTAGTAGAGTATAGCAAAAATGAAGACTGTATGTTTTAAAGCTACAGCGAAGGTAAAAGTCTGCAGGAAAAAAGCTATTTTAAATATATATTTCACAGTCAAGGTCACAAGGTCATTGACCATGGTGTCATTTAAAAGAGTTTCATCAGTGGTGTACGCATACCAAATATAAAGTCTGTATCTTTTATGGTTCAAAAGTTATGTTAAGGTTAAAGTTTGCAAAAAAACAAACAAACTATTTTTAGCATATATATAGGTCACAGTCAAGGTCAAAATATTTACCTTGAAGTCATTTGAAAGAGCTTAATAAGTGGAGTATGCATATCAAATATGAAGTCTCTTTCATTCGTGGTTCAAAAGTTATGGCGAAGGTTAAAGTCTGCAGACAAACAGACAGACAGACAGGACAAAAACAATATACGCCTCGAATCTTTCGATCCGGGCGCTTAAAAAAATTGAAATCTTCCTCCATCTACGTAATTGATAGGTCCTGATAAAGATATTTATTTTCACTAAAATTTTGTTCTTCTTCTACTGTACAAAATATTATTGGCAACTGAGATTTTTAAAACACACGATATACCTTGATTATTGTTCAATGATTGTTATAAAGCGCACTGATCTTTTGGACAAGTAATCAAAATTATTATTTAACCAATAAAATGCTTTCCTTGGATGTAAATGTAGAACATCAGATTTTGCTTGAAAAGGCCAGAATTCAAAATAAAAAGTAAGAAATTTCTATACTGTAAAATTGGTTTCAAATGATTACTACCCAGTACTTGAGTTCACTACGAGCATTCACATGTGAATATAAGTCATACATGTAACTCCTATTGTGGAAATAAATATCCTTTTAAAGATTCAGATAAAAGGTCAAAGGTCAAGGTTAGAAAAGTCATACAATACCAAAATTGATTTAAGACGATAAGTTTTTTTTTCAATTATTTAAATAACTTCTAATGACTTGAGTAGACTTATATATAGATTAGATGAATCATGAAAAGTCATATCCCGCATGAAATTGTTTCTTGGTGATAAACCCAGTTCTCTTTTTGAATTTTGCTATTAAACCTTAAACCTATAGTCAATGTGTCATATAAATACTGTTGATTTTCTTCAAGTCAAATGTTCAAGGAGTACGAAGAACAAGGTCAGATTTTTATATTTTGCAAATACATTTTTCAGAGAACAAGTTGTCTGTCAGATTTTGCAATATTTCTCTTAAAAGTCTAATGATTTTGAGGTCAAAAGCAGAAGAAAAAAACATTAAAAAGAATATAAACAACTTAAATTGTTTCTTCTTTATGATTTCACTTCTACTTTTCTTAAAGATCAAGATAATTGTTTTCCAAAACGTTAAGAACACAGAGAAAACATTGTAGTCAAATTTTAAATAATTGATGGCTATGAAAAAAATAAATCAAGCGTATAGCTGAAACAGAAAATCGCTTGATCAAAGTTAAAATCAAAGACGCTTCATCGTCATAAACTATCGGAAAACATGTTTTTAATTTTACATGATAAATATTTGATGACTTGACAATATCTTTAAAAGGTTTTTCGAAATTATTCCATTCTATATATTAAGTTAATTAGAAATCAGATTTGTTAACTTCAAAGCAAGTAATTTAATCTAAGAAAGAAATCATTGTTAGAAATTGGGAATATACTTGCGCTAGTAAAGGACTTCAACACAGTGTAGCATTGCAAGCCCGGAATGACAAACTACAGTAACTTACCTCTTTTTTCTTTGTTTACTATTGTTGGAATTTTCAATACATGTATAATATGTGGTTTATCCTTGAAATCAGAACTTACATACAGAAAGCAATTTGATTATACCATAGACGAGGCTCAAACCATAAAAGAGACTTTATTTTCTACTTTAGTAGTAAATGAAATAATGTGTGCAGCTGTATGCAGTCAAACTCTAAACTGCATTGCGTTTCTGTTCAATATTAAATCAAAACAATGTCTCTTGTTGAATGATTTGCAAACGGTCGGATCCTCCGAAATCTCAGAGGAGAGATGTTGGTCTTACTTCGAAATGTTTGTTGGTAAGTAGTCATTATATAACACTATATTTTTAGGTTAATATTTCAAAGAAAGGTATTTCCTGGGTCTTATCATAAACTGAATATCTTATACATGTATTAGCATGATGAACTTCAAGAGAAGTTATTGTAATGCTTAATTGTTTTAAAAACAAACAAAACATACAAGGAGTATGATTTGAGGTTACCTGGAGAATGTAATCTCTTTCCACCTTTACACAGATTAAGTTGATTATAATTAAATATATGGAGAAAACAAACAGTATTCAAGCTCAATTAGTCTATTAACTATCTCATGAGTCTACAGAAATATTGACGATTCCTTGCAAATATCACGTGTATGTTTCATTATATAATTTTTCTTTACTCTGCAATATAAATGATATAATTTGTAAAGATTACAAGCGTTGCAAACATAAACTGGAGACAAATTTAAGTTTAAAAAATCTTGAGACTGAAAAAAGGAAATTATACATTTTTAAAAAATGAAATTCAAATTTAATAATTATTCCATGAAAATTGTATTTCATTATCAATGTCATTTTACTGTCGTATGGATTTGAATCCCGAAATACAATAAAATGTATAGAGATTTTGTAAATCTTTTTTTCTGATGATTTCACAGATTGCCCCGAAGGATGGAAAGAATATGCAATGAATTGCTACGGATTCTTTACAGATAAAAAAGACTGGAACGCGGCAAATGTATATACAATTATTATTAACAAGCTGCATGAAACTGAAAGTACAGTAATATAGTTTTTAAAGAGTGAAATAAATAAAAAAATAAATATTTAAGGAGCGATCAATTTCTACATTTCCCTCGGACTTTTAAAAATTCATTTTGCACCCAATCAGGATATTTACATTTATCCCGCTTCAGACAAATTTGTCGATTACTGATTGGATAAAAGCTTATCACGTGACGCCCTGAAATTTTCCGTATTACGTCTCCGTCGAGGCGTAATATGAAAATCGGGCACATGATTCCGTTCGAAGCGTTGTTATTGTAAATAAATATGGCGGCAAAGAAACGGTTTACGTAGGTAGTTTAGTTAAATTTTTTGTTACCGTAACGATATTTTATGTTGATTGTTATTGGATTAAAACTTAATATTTTCATAATATGTACAAATATTTTTTTTATATCGAAAAAGGTCTTCAGCGGGATAAATTCGTAACACAGTCAGTTAGTGACCTAATACAGATTCATACAGGGTGTGAAATGGAAATCCGTATTGGGACTCGGCTTCGCCTCGCCCAATACGGATTTCCATTTCACACCCTGTATGATTCCGTATAAGGTCACTAACTGACTGTGTAACTAATAGTATGTTGGTGGTAAATATTCTTAATAAAAATATCCGGATATTATTTATGTCAGGGCTCACTGATATTAAAAATACTCTAGAAACCCCGCTTTATTATGTTCCCCAAACGAAGTTGGGGAACATATTGTTTTTACTCTGTTTCTTATTATTATTAAGGTCTTCCGTTTCCAACGGAAGACCTTATTGTTTTCGTTCGGTTTCTTTTTCTCTATTGTTATTATTATTATTATTCTTCCAACCGATTTTGTGCACGCGATTTCTCAGAAACGGCTCGGCCGATTTACATGAAATTTTCATATGTAATAGCTTATCAATCGATCTTGATAGGTTTTTAAACGTTTTTATGACCTCACTTCCGGTCGTAGATATAAGGAATTTTCTGATTTTAAAATGCAATTTTGTCTTGATTTAGTAGCGAAAACTGCTTAAGATATGAACTGAAGATTAATTGGAGATGATAGTTCATGATTTATAGCGTTGCAGAATCGCCTTTTCGTGCGTCGTCACTACTTCCGGTCGATACCGGAAGCGAATTTAAAAAACGCAATTTTTCATTTTTTCTTTTTTAATATTTTTTTAATTGATTTGAATAGAGACCCTTTTGCAGAAGCGAAATATGTAATTTGTTTGAAAATCGAAAAAGCCAATCTCGAGATATTTGCATTTGAAAACTCGAAGCGGAGATCCTAATGGCCGAATGGTTAGCGCGTTGGATTGTCACGCGGTCGACCCGGGTTCGATCCCCCATATGACCAAAAAATTTTATCATTTTTTCTCCTCGAGTTTTCGATATTATTTAATTTTAGACCATTTGGAACAAAATATTATAAACTTTTAAGCATATCTTGCGTAATTAGGGGTCACGATGGGCCAAAACGTCAAATCTTTGACGCTTTATATCTCAAAAAGGGGGATATTTTGATAAGCAATATTGAACAAAAAATGACCAAAATAATGTTTTAAGCAATATGCATGCTTTGAATTTTTGTAAAAGGGCCCCATTAAGGATTTGTAAGAGTGGCCCCTAAATATTTCAATTTAGCATATCTCCACAATGAGTAGAAATCTCTGAATAAGTGTTGAACAAAAAATCTTCAAAATTACTAGACCTTTCATTTGATATCAAGAAAAAGGGGCTGACCCCTCAAATTAAGGGCTCAGAGGGGCCAAAAGTCTTTTATCTATAACTCTCTAATGAACAATATTTTGATATACATTACTGAAGCAAAAGTGTTTATCTTAACGATTTGCAACAATATATGATACAATTTTGATCATATGTTACGTAATAAGGGGTCAGAAGGGGCCAGAATATCAAATTTTTGATGCTTTATATCTCGAAAAGGGGGAATATTTTGATAAGCAATATTGAACAAAAGATGGCCAGAAAATTGTTGTAAACAATATGCATACTTTGAATTTCTGTAAAACGGCCCCATTAAGGACTTGTAAGAGTGGCCCTTAAATATTTCCATTTAGCATATCTCCACAACGAATAGAAATCTCTGAATAAGTGTTGAACAAAAAATCTTCAAAATCATAAGACCTTTCATTTGATATCAAGAAAAAGGGGCTGACCCCTCAAATTAGGGGCTCAGAGGGGCCAAAAGTCTTTTATCTATAACTATCTAATGATCAATATTCTGTTATACATTACTGAAGCAAAAGTATTTATCTTAACAATTTGCAACAATATATGATACAATTTTGATCATATGTTACGTAATAAGGGGTCAGAAGGGGCCAAAATATCAAATTTTTTACGCTTTAAATTTGGAAAGGGGAATAATTTGACAAGCAATATTGAACAAAAGATGTTCAGAATAATGTTCTAAACAATATGCATACTTTGAATTTTTGTAAAACGGCCCCATGAAGGATTTGTAGGAGTGGCCCTTAAATATTTTCATTTAGCATATCTCCACAACGAATAGAAATCTCTGAATAAGTGTTGAACAAAAAAATCTTCAAAATCATAAGACCTTTTATTTGATATCAAGAAAAAGGGACTGACCCCTCAAAATAGGGGCTCAGAGGGGCCAAAAGTCTTTTATCTATAACTCTTTAATGATCAATATTTTGTTATACATTACTGGGGCAAAATTATTCATCATAACGATTTGCATCAATATATGATACAATTTTGATCATATGTTACGTAATTAGGGGTTGCAATGGACAAAATGCTGTATTTTTTATGCTTTACGTCTCAAAAAGGGGGAGTATTTTTATAAGCCTTATTGAACAAAAGATGTTCAGAATACCCTGATAAAAATGAGAAATTTTAAATTTAATGAAGGAAAACTTAAAATCATTCTCTTTTAACGATTATCTCAGTCAAAATCACATCTCATCTTATCTAGAAATTCAACGGAAGACCTACTCGTTGCTCGCAACGAGATCTCATCTAGTTATTAAGGTCTTCCGTCTTCAGCGGAAGACCTTCTTGTTATTCTTAGGTTTCTTTTTCACTTTTATTATTATTATTGTTTTTTTTTCTTACCAATTTTGTGCACGCGATTACTCGAAAACGGCTCGATGGATTCCCATGAAACTTTCAGGACTTATGTAACATCACTTGAACCTTATGCGTTTTTTTCTGTTTTGATGACGTCACTTCCGGTCCGAAGTTATCAGCACTTTAATGATTTTTTAAGGGTCAGTTTGTCCGCACGATTTCTCCTAAATGACTTTAGATAGACACGTGATACTTTCAGGTGTAGTAGACCTATGTCTGTAGATTTGTGGAATGTATTTTATTTTCACCGGAAGTGCTGCACGTCGGCGCTCGGTATGGCCCGAAAATAGGCCTATCGTGAATTTCAAAATTTTTAGCACTTTTTCTACGATATCTTTTTACCTGGAAATATTTTGTGAAAACATATAGAACAAAAGAGGTGTAGAATTTTAAGTTCTTCCAAATGATATCTCGAAAAAAGGGCTGGCCCCTAAAATAAGGGGCCTACAGGGGCCGAAAGTTTTTACTTTATATCTCAAAAAGTACTGAGAATTTGTAATACGTCCATGAAGCAAAGTTGTTCAAAATGTCAAGCTTAATCTAATGCAGTCGTTAAAATATGTCCGTCGACGTCATTTCCGGCCAAACCGGAAGTAGTCGAAAAACGCGTATTTTTACCGTTCTTGAAAAATTTTTGGGTAACATCTGTCACTGGGAGCATAAAAATTAATTTTCTGTCGGTCGTCAACACTTCCGGTCACACCGGAAGTAGCATAAACTTCCGGTCAAACAGGACGGAAGACCTACTCGTTGCTTTGCAACGAGCTTTGCTCTAGTTATTATTATTATTAAGGTCTTCCGTCTCCAACGGAAGACCTTCTTGTTATTCTTCGGTTTCTTTTTCCCTATTATTATTATTAAGGTCTTCCGTCTCCAACGGAAGACCTTCTTGTTATTCTTCGGTTTCTTTTTACCTATTATTAAGGTCTTCCGTCTTCAGCGGAAGACCTTCTTGTTATTCTTAGGTTTCTTTTTCACTTTTATTATTATTATTGTTTTTTTTTCTTACCGATTTTGTGCACGCGATTTCTCGAAAACGGCTCAATGGATTTCCATGAAACTTTCAGGACTTATGTTACATCACTTGAACCTTATGCGTTTTTTTCTGTTTTGATGACGTCACTTCCGGTCCGGAGTTATCGGCACTTTTATGGTTTTTTAAGGGTCAGTTTGTCCGCACGATTTCTCCTAAACGGCTTTAGGTAGACACATAATACTTTCAGGTATGGTAGATCTATGTTTGTAGATTTGCGGAATGTATTTCATTTTTATCGGAAGTGCCGCACGTCGGCGCTCGCTATGGCTCGAAAATAGTCGTATCGCAAATTTCAAAATTTTCAACTCCTTTTCTACGATATCTTCTTACCTGGAAATATTTTGTTAAAACATATAGAACAAAAGAAGTGTAGAATTCCAAGATCTTTCAAATCATATCTAGTAAAAAGGGCTGGTCCCTAAAATTAAGGGCCGAGAGGGGCCGAAAGTTTTTTCTTTATATCTCAAAAAGTATAGAGAATTTGTAATACGTCAAAGAAGCAAAGTTGTTCAAAATGTCAAGCTCAATCTATTGGGGTCGTCAAAATACGTCCGGCTCGTCACTTCTGGCCAAACCTGAAGTAGTCGGAAACGCGTATTTTTGCCGTTCTTGACAAGTTTTTGGGTAACATATGTCTTTGGGAGCATAAAAATTAATTTTCTGTCCGTCGTCGTCACTTCCGGTCAAACCGGAAGTAGCAAAAATTTGCTTATTTTTGCATTAATTAACATAGCTTTAGAGGATTCAAAACATTTTTAGGCGTTATTTCTCCTTTTTGTTAAAAATGAAAGCTACTTCCGGTCAAACAGGACGGAAGACCTACTCGTTGCTTTGCAACGAGCTTTGCTCTAGTTATTATTATTATTATTATTATTATTACCAATTTTGTGCACGCGATTTCTCGTAAACTACTTGGCCGATTCTCATGAAACTTTCACATCTGATACGTTCTGATCTGAACCTTATTGGAAATTTTTTTGGTTGATGACGTCACTTCCGGTCGTGAGTTATCTACAATTTCCTGATTTTAAAATGCAATTTTGTCTGAACTTAGTAGCGAAAACTGCTTAAGATATGAACAGGAGACTTATTTGAGATGATAGTTCATGACTTATAGCTTTGCAGAATCACCTTTCCGTGTGTCATCAATACTTCCGGTCGCTACCGGAAGTGAATTTAAAAAACGCAATTTTTCAACTTTTATTTTTTAATATTTTTGTTTTTGATATGAATAGAGACCCTCTTGTAGAAGCCAAATATGTAATTTGTTTGAAAATCGAAAAAGCCAATCTCGAGATATTTGCATTTAAAAACGCGAAGCAGCGATCCCAGTGGCCAAATGGTTAGCGCGTTGGATTGTCACACGGGCGACCCGGGTTCGATCCCCCGTGTGACCGAAAAATTTTATCATTTTTTTTCTGCTTGATTTTTCGATATTTTTTAATTTTAGACCATTTGGAACTATATATAATAAACTTTTAAGCATATATTGCGTAATAAGGGGTCACAAGGGGCCAGAAGATCAAATCTTTATCGCTTTATATCTCGAAAAGGTGGAATATTTTGATAAGCGATACTGAACAAAAGATGACCAG
>NW_026928697.1:0-15000 GCF_032062105.1 Saccostrea cuccullata | reverse complement strand
AGGTTACCGCAGAGTTCTCCGCGCAAACTTTCCCCTCCAAAGTCAGACAAGACTTTGACGTCTAAGGAGCGGGAGGCTAGCGCAGACCTCTCTGCGCAAACTTTCCCCTCCAAAGTAAGACCGAACTTAGTCCTTCTACGCACCGTGAGGTTAGCGCAGAGCTCTCTGCGCAAACTTTCCCCTCCAGAGTCAGACCGAACTTAGTCCTTCTACGCACCGTGAGGTTAGCGCAGGGCTCTCTGCGCAAACTTTCCCCTCCAGAGCCAGACCGAACTTAGTCGTTTTACGCACCGTGAGGTTACCGCAGAGTTCTCCGCGCAAACTTTCCCCTCCAAAGTCAGACAAGACTTTGACGTCTAAGGAGCGGGAGGCTAGCGCAGACCTCTCTGCGCAAACTTTCCCCTCCAAAGTAAGACCGAACTTAGTCCTCCTACGCACCGTGAGGTTAGCGCAGAGCTCTCTGCGCAAACTTTCCCCTCCAGAGTCAGACCGAACTTAGTCCTTCTACGCACCGTGAGGTTAGCGCAGGGCTCTCTGCGCAAACTTTCCCCTCCAGAGTCAGACCGAACTTAGTCGTTTTACGCGTTTAATGCGCACCGAGGTTAGCGCAGAGCTCTCTGCGCAAACTTTCCCCTCCAAAGTCAGACCGAACTTGGTCGTCCAAGCGGAGGGGGCGACTAGCGCAGACCTTAACCAAATATTTTTATGTTTTTAATCCCTAAATTGAAATCATTTTAGCATTTAAAAGAAAATAAATGCATTAAGTGATTTTAATATGTCGCGACTTCAAAAAATTTGCCATAAATTTTGTCGAATGCGTAAAAAATGAAACTATACCACTATATATTTGTTACATGGTCTTTCATTTTAGTTTACAAAATATAGGTATGAAGTGGGAATAGCAGGGCTGGGACGATACAACTTTTTCTATTTTGACATGTATCACAATATTTGAGTCACAATACAGTATGTACTGCAATATTTTGATCTGGTTAAAAATTCTTCATTTTGTACAGAAATGAACAAAGCATTTCTTCAAAAATATGAATAATTTATTTTCAACAGTTGTACAACTGTGTAAAACAAAATTCCAACGGTTAAGACTCTCTCTGCCTTAAAAATAAAACCTACCTGTTGTACAGAGGGACCCACTTTCTTTAGTTTAACATCCTCGTTAGACCACAACCTTGAAATGTCTTTGTGAGTCACATTTGCTTTGTAATTTGGAGGAATACTTCCATTTGGTCCATTGAGTAAGCGATGCTGCCCTGAATCAGGGAGAGCTGAAGTAGACATACTATGGTGTAAGGGTGGATTTCTTTGTAAGAGGGACACACTTGGGGAATGAACTGAATTGATGGCACTGGGGGAATAGGAACTGAGCTGGACACTGCCCATACTGGGAGAGTGGGGAAGGGGCAGTTCCCCTCCTCTTGGTCTCATAGTCTGAGCCGACAGAATATCACTTCTGGGCAACACAGAGGGTGAGGGTGTCACTCTCACACTCCCTAAGTTTGTAGGAATCGGGGAGTTTGTTCCCACACCTGATGACAGAATCTGTTCACCTGTGCCAGTCGACTGGCTCATGACACTCCCCGTCATTTGATTGCCTGTTGTTGTAGTAATTATGATTTTCTTACCACTTGCTGCTGCAAGATTTGCCAAGTTAATTGTACAAGCACCTGTGTTTGGATCCTTCTTGACCAGGCTAGCCCAGTTTATGGACTCAGGTCCAGATTTCGGTGCATCACTCACAGGTACACCTGAACCATTGGTCCTTCCAGATAGATCATTTAAATTAATTGTTGGCACTGATGAGCTTTTAGTCACATAGTTTCCGATCTTCACTGCTCCTCCTGTTGCTTTGTTAACAATCCCACTTAGAGGAATAGTATTTCCCGTCACAGGTACTTTAATAGTGCTGGAACCTTGTCCACCAAGTCTCGTTATTTTGATGATTCTAGGACCCCCCGTGGAGTTAGTTTGATTTTGAGATGTCTGTAGTTTGATCTGACTTTGGAGAGATTCTCCCTGTTTTTGGAGAGATGAAGCTGGGATGCGTATAATGGCTGGGCTGGATGCTGAACGATGCAATAAGGAAGATGGATTATTCTGAACTTTGGATACTTGGGTTATGAGCTGAAAAAAAATTTTTCACAAGGTTAAAACAACTACAGAAGCAGGTCCAATAAATTCTTTCAGCAAATCACCCGATATAGCCAACATACTTGAATATAGTACAATAAAAACAAGAGGCCCACAGGCCTTATAGGTCACCTGAGCATTATGCAACAACTTTCCAGTTACAGTGTATTGAATTTGATTCATGTTTTAAGCCAGATGCTATATGGCATTCACAATTTTGAAAGGGCACCATTGATCATGATAACAATAAACTTAGCAGTTGCTTAGCTTGGTTACTGAATACCCATAAGCAGGGTAGGGGAACAAAAATGCACTCCAACTAATCAGTAATATTAATCAATAATCAGTAGTGCCCCTAACACTCTCACATAAACCCCTGACCCTAGGTTGCACAAATTTTTAAAAGGCACCCTTAAAATTGCCTATCAAAAAGTAAATAAATGTTTTATAAATACAAAGGACCAGATTTCAAACAATTAATTCATTTTCAGTATATAAGTAGAGCCCCCCACCCCTGACCCTGGGGCCTTGAAATTCACAATTCTGCAAGATTAGGGCCCTTGTTCATCATAACTATATAGGTAGTTCATCTGCTTCATACCCAGAGACAGAGAAGAAAATTTTCAAAGATTTAATGTACAATGTATTTTCACTATATAATCAATAGAGCCCCACCCTAATACCAGAACCCCAGACCCTGGGGCAATGAAATTCATAATTTTAGAAGAGGCATTCTTGCTCATCATAACTATGCACTTACTTAGTTTATTTAATACCTAGGAGCAGAGAAGAAGATTTTCAAAGAATTCATGTATTTTCACTATATAATCAATAACGCCCCCCCCCCCCCCACCACCAGAACCATTGACGCCGGGGCCATAAAATTCACAATTTTTGTAGAGGCACTCTTGCTCATCATAACTATGCACTTAGTTAGTTTATTTAATACCTAGGAGCAGAGAAGAAGATTTTCAAAGATTTCATGTATTTTCACCATATGATCAATAGAGCCCCCCCCCCAACACCATAACCCTTGACCCTGGGGCCATAAAATTCACAATTTTGGTTGAGGCACTGAGGTACTCTTGCTCATCATAACTATGCACTTAGTTAGTTTATTTAATACCCAGGAGCAGAGAAGAAGATTTTCAAAGAATTCATGTATTTTCACTATATAATCAATAGAGCCCCCCCCCAACACCAGAACCCTTGATGATAGGGCCATTAAATTCACAAATTTTGGTTGAGGCATACTTGCTCATCACAACTATGCACTTAGTTAGTTTATATAATACCTAGGAGCAAAGAAGAAGATTTTCAAGGAATTCACATATTTTCACTATATAATCAATAGAGCCCCCCCCCCACCCCCCCACACACACACCAGAACCCTTGACCCTGGGGCCATAAAATTCACAATCTTGGTTGAGGAACACTTGCTTATCATAACTATGTACTTAGTTAGTTTATTTAATACCTAGGAGCAGAGAAGAAGATTTTCAAAGAATTCATGTATTTTCACTTTATAAACAATAAAGTCCCCCCCCCCCACCAGAACCATTGACCCTGGGGCCATAAAATTCACAATTTTGGTAGAGGCACTCTTGCTCATCATAATTATTTACTTACTTGGTTTATTTAATACCCAGGGGCAGAGAAGAAGATTTTCAAAGAAATCATGTATTTTTACTATATAATCAATAGAGCCCCACCCTAACACCAGAACCCCTGACCCTGGGGCCATAAAATTCACAATTTTGGTAGAGGCACTCTTGCTCATCATAACTATGTACTTAGTTGGTTTATTTAATACCCAGAAGGAGAGAAGAAGATTTTCAAAGAAATAATGCATTTTCACTATATACTTATTTAGCCCCGCCCTAGCACTAGAACCCCTGACCCCAGGGCCATGAATTTCACAATTTTGGTAGAGGACTCAATGCTGATTACAATCATGCAAATAGTTTGACTGCTTGATGTCCAGGAGTAAAGAAGAAGATTTTTAAAGATTGCATTAATTTTAGTGGTTTTGGCCCCACCCCTCAGGCCCCAGGGGGGCAGGGATCATGAAATTCACAATTTTCGTTCCCCTTCACCCATAGATGCTTTTTGCCAAATTTGGTTGAAATTGGTTCAGTGGTTGCAGAGAAGAAGCTGAAAATGTTCAAATGTTAACACACGACACACGACACACAACACACGACACACGACGGACGACGACGGACGAAAACGGATAGCAATAGGTCACCTGAGTTTACTCAGGTGACCTAAAAAAATAGTATCTGGCTTGAACTTAAACATGGTACAGTGTATAATTAAATAAAGTAACTGCTTGCAAGATCTTTGTTTGGACTGACAAAATTATGAACTCAATTTAAATACTGTAGACATACTTTTTTCCACAGGGTCATAATTCCGCAGAATCTCAATTTTCTGTTCAATCCGCGGGTAGAAAATTACGCGGATTTTCTAGATTGTCACAGAATGCCTTACATTTATATTAAGTATGATTGGACAAATTTCCATGGAAAATTTGTGACCGCGTACATAGCGTAAATTAATACCACCAGGAAAAACGTACTTCTACAGTATCTGATATTCTTTACAAAATTTTCATGACTCTTTGTGACAAAAACTTGAATCTTGAAATCACAAAAGACTCATGAAAATAAATATGTAAATATGACTTCAGAATAAACATGAAGATGAATTCGTAAATTACTACCTGGTTATTTGGAAAAGGGGCTCGTGGGTTGCCTGGTTGTGGAAATGGGTGACTGAATGCTGGGGAGCTGATGCCTCCAATCTGTTGTGGAATAGGAATTGTCTGTGGTATCCCTCCATTAAATACAGGATTGGATATCTATTTCAGAGATCACAAAAAATGTTCTAAGTTTGCCTGTCAATCTAAGAATTTTTTCTACATATCCTCATCATACCTGCCATTAGTGTTAAAATAAAAGGCATTTCAAGCTTTTTTAACCTGGGGTAATAAGCAGGAAGTTAACATTTGTTCTCATTATATTATTCCACTATGCTTTATTACACCAAAACAACAACAACAACAACAACAACAAATGTAGAAAATGTCTGAAATTCAATAGTTGTCAGTAGTATAGAAATCTGTATTTTTAATGTTTCTCACCTTCTTTATACTTCTAGTTTATTACATATTCAAAAATTTGTCCTTTAATTCTTATTTTTTTGAATGAAAAGAAAAGAGCCATGACTATTCTTTCAATAGATTAACATAATGATCAATATACATCTGATCAATACAGAAATTTCCAGAACTTTGTCATAGCTCTTGGTAATACTTAATGAATTTCAAAAACATCAAGACAGATGACTGCTTTCACGGTGCTCCAAATTGCAAAAAGAATGGTCATATTTTCAACCAAAAAATTATTTGGCAACTAAAATTTAACTAGGTGAACAAGTGAATTTTGAAAAGTGAATGTGATTTTTGTGATCAGGGTCAAGATATCCTTTTTCTGTTTCCAAGATTCTCTATCATGACAATGTTTGAAAAATATTCTTAATGAACTTGGTAAAGATTTGCAAGGACCTAGATTATGTAATGTTATTGAAAGATTTTATTTTGAAAACAGCAAATCAAAATTATTTGATCATAGGACATACCAAAACAACATCGGGCAAATACAAGTATGACAGTCTAACTCATCTGACAATAATTCCAACATTCAATAATTTCTTAAATCTCATTAACAGAAAAGGGGAATTTTTACTTTTATAATGGCATTAAGTGACTAAAGTGAGTGTGTGGTATTTAAAATTTCAGTGGCATCACACTGTTTGACCAAGATGCAGATACATGTCTTTTAACAGTTTTCTTAGTTTCTGAAAAAATGAACAATCACTTAAAATATACATTTTAGTCTTACAGTATGTTATTGATAAAACTGAAAAGGCATGTAGATTGTAATTGGTTATTTAAGTTAGAATAATAACTGTGTCTTGGACCACCATCGTTCAAATACCACCCATAAATCCTTAATGTATGGGGAAAAATATATAAAGGTGTGTTAAATTAATCATATTCATAAGAACTTATCTGGTGATTGTGGATAACTTTTAACCAAAAATTTAAATCATATGAACATGATGAAGGGAGAATTCAAAACTTTTCTCAACTTTTTGCACTCCCTTAAAATTCACAAACCATGTTGACATTTAGAACTTTCTTGATAATTCATAGAAAATATACTGAATAAGAGTTATTGCCTGAGTCTGTTTTAGCTATATTGCGAATACGTGGAACACATTCTGTTACAGAAGGCCAGGTGTAGGACACTGTCATTTTCATGATTAAAAACCTTTATCTAGTTATACATACAAGTGGTTGAGATTGTCCTGGATACACTGTGTGGTGAGAAAATGTGCTTGTTTCATCAAATTCATCTTCAAAATCTCCTGTGATGCCTGACTCATCTAATGCAGCTGATAATATGTCTGTGAAATCGTTCTGAAAAAAAAACTATACATGTAAAACTGTTTCATTCATCATTAATATTCCATTCTTCTTTAAGTTCATCTTTTTTTTTCAAATGCTATCCTTTATCTCAATTATGACGCAGAAAATGAGCATTACCATGATTACTATTGTTGGATATTACTTTTCTTTGACTATTTAAACAGCCAATGTCATGTACTTTTACTTTCATGAAAATATTTACAGTAAACATGTTTAGTTAAGGAGTGGGCAAGGGAAATCCTCTACCCCTTCACCTTTCGTCTCCCTTCCTTTCCCTCCCTCTCTCCAACTTTCTCTTTACCTGTCCCTTCTTACTTATGATCATAAACGAGGAAGGTTGACCGGTGAGAAAAATTAAAAATAATTTTCTAGCTTTTATTGTGGACATATTGTGATTAAATCTCTGAATAACCCACAGTAAATTAATGGATTTTGACATAAAATTTACTTAAAAGGAAATTCTCCTCTTACATTCGATTCATTTGCCATCACTAGCAAGAGAAGTTCGCAGACCGTTTCAACGCATTTTCGCAACCACCATCATATAAATTTCCCAGAATTCCCTCTCTGACGTGTGCGTCGTAATCGTAACTTCTCGGGTATTTACACGATATCGTGAAAAAGAATGAGATATTCCGACAGGTGCGATATAGAATCAAAGTACGGGATGTACTCCCTGTAGTAACAAACTCGACAGTAGAAGTGGTTTTTTGGTTAATAAAGTGGTTTTTTAGTTAATTTTTATCAAGATTCATTTTCCTTTTTTCAACAGTTATTTCATAACATGCTAGTAGTTTTCCGATCCGAAATATAAGTCAATATAAGTCAAATTTCTCAGATTCCTTCATTATTTAACTATCAGGAGACACATACTCTTTATCAATTGTTTATTCCCGCTTGGCAAATAAACCCATCTTATTCAATATAACCTGCATTTTGGTCACTAAAACTTTTTTGAATATAAAGAATAGGAATTTTATTTATTACATTAAAACCAGCTTCATTAAATGAATTGCTTTTTTACAACTCTTTTAATAAAGGGGGAGGGTGAAATTTTTATCCAATGAAATCAGACTTTTAAACATTGTTAAACATCGTTTAGTTTTCACATATGCAAAGGAATGGACGTATGAACCTCAAATCTTTCCATATGTTTCTTATGCAAAATTAAATGCATAATATTGATATTTAGTATATCTAAATAATTAATTTACCATCCAAATTACTCTACAACAGTTGTAGAGTAGATTTCGGATCGGAAACCCTTCGCCAGCGAAGATGGTCATTTGAAATCGGTAAAATAGTCTAGCATTTCGTTTATTTCTGTGAAAAAAAAAAATAAAAAATAAAAAAAATTTAAAATTATAGAATTTTCTCTCTTTGTTTTTCCAGAAAGTTACGTTTTTTGAAAATTCACACCAATATCTATATAAATATAAAATATCATTCAAAGTTGTTGACTTATGAGAAATGACTTGGAGGTATAGGTGGCATATAGCAATTTAATGCTAACGTTCGCAGGCATTTGCTAAAAAGTCTTGCATCCCCTTGGGTCAAAACATGTGTGGATCTGGCTGGGACCATAAAACTTAGATGAGCTTACTTTGATCTATGTTTTATGGCCCCCAGGCCTACAAAGGCGGATTCAGGGGGTCGGGGGGTTGGGTTCGGGAAACCCACCCCCCGCTCATTGATATTTTTTTTTTAACAAGTGTCATTTTGTCATTTTGTTGCATAACTTATCATTTGTATCAATACTTTATATAAAGATAGAACTTTTCCGTAAATTACAAAATGTAAGTCATTTGCGTTATAAAGATATCACAATTTAATTTGGATTCTCGGAATTTTCGCTGACTCGGAAGAAAATCCAAAAGATTTAAATAACACATTACAGAGAAGATAAAATTGCATTATTAGATGAAACGAGGTGTTCTCCACGTTCAGATTTGTATGAAAAGCTTTAATTTAAATGTATTAACTATATTTCTTTACTTAATTTTGCATTTTTCAAAAATATATTTTTTTGATCAGTTACGCCATATATGGCTTTAATCTATTTCTTGTTTTTAGAATTTAATGAAATCAGAACTCATTGTGTAGGGTATTTCAACAAAACAAGAGGCCCATGGGCCACATCGCTCACCTGAGTAGAAATTGTTTTATTATTGAAAAGTTTAAATCCAAAAGTAGTCCCATGTCCAATCATGGCTTTGCTATTCTTGAGAAGAAGATTTTTAAAGACTTTTCCTATATATTTCTATGTAAAACTTTGGTTGGTCATTTTGGCCCCGCCCTATCCCCAGGGGTCATGATTTGAACAAACTTGAATCTACACTACCGCAGGATGCTTCTATATAAATATGATCAATTATGGCTTTGTTATTCTTGAGAAGAAGATTTTCAAAGAATTTTCCTATATATTTCTATGTAAAATTTTGGTCGGCCATTGTGGCCCCACCCTACCCCCGAGGGTCATTATTTAAACAAACTTGAATCTACACTACCTAAGGATGCTTCCATATAAGTTTCATCCTTCCTGGCACAGTGGTTCTTGAATTTAAAGAAGATTTTTAATATATTTTCATATGTATTTCTATGTAAAACTTTGGTCGGCCATTTTGGCCCCGCCCTACCCCCGGGGGTCATGATTTGAACAAACTTGAATCTACACTGCCTGAGAATGCTTTCATATAAGTTTCATCTTTCCTGGCACAGTGGTTCTTGAGAAGAAGATTTTTAAAGAATTTTCCTATATATTTCTATGTAAAACTTTGGTTGGCCATTGTGGCCCCCGCCCTACCCCCGGGGGTCATGATTTGAACAAACTTGAATCTACACTACCTGATGATGCTTCCATATAAGTGTCATCTTTCCTGGCACAGTGGTTCTTGAGAAGAAGCTTTTTAAAGAATTTTCCTATATATTTCTATGTAAAACTTTGGTCAGCCATTGTGGCCCCGTCCTACCCCTGGGGGTCATGATTTGAACAAACTTGAATCTACACTACCTGAGGATGCTTCCATATAAACATGATCAATTATGGCTTTGTTTTTCTTGAGAAGAAGATTTTTAAAGAATTTTTCCTATATATTTCTATGTAAGACTTTGGACGGCCATTGTGGCCCCGCCCTACCCCCGGGGGTCATGATTTGAACAAATTTGAATCTACACTACCTGAGGATGCTTCCAAATAAGTTTCATCTTTCCTGGCACTGTGGTTCTTGAGAAGAAGATTTTTAAAACATGCCACCAATTTTTTATTAATTCTCAATTATCTCCCCTTGAATGAGGGCGTGGCCCTTCATTTGAACAAACTTGAATCCCCTTTACCCAAGGATGCTTTGTGGCAAGTTTGGTTGAAATTGGCCCAGCGGTTCTTGAGAAGAAGTCGAAAATGTGAAAAGTTTACAGACAGACGGACGGACAGACGGACTACAGACAAAATGTGATCAGAAAAGCCCACTTGAGCCTTCGGCTCAGGTGAGCTAAAAAAGGAAAAACATTTATACTTCAATCCACATTTCAGAGTGTTCATAGCATTCCAAATGGACTTAACTTCAAAACAAACTTCATAAGCAGACAGAGGTGGTAATTAATCTCAATGTGACAGATAAAGATAATGCTTTGGATTTTCTTCAGGAGGAAAGCTAATTAATCCCAAGGGACTCATTCATTGCAGCATTCAGTTTACAAGGAACATTTTCAGAAGTTATCTCTCTTTGCCAATTTATTCTTATATAAAGTTAAGGAATCTACCCCACCACCCCAGCTCCAAACCAGAGGACATAGAAAAACAAACTTAGCATCAAAATATGTCTTTTTGCCAATTGAACTACCATACCAAATTTGAACTTAATTGGACTACAATAAAAAAAGTTATTAGGAAAAAAAACAGAAAATTTGTGGACGGAAGAATGACAGACGGACAGACAGACGGACAGACAGACAGACAGACAGAGTGATTACTATAGGGCACCCGCAAATCCTTGCGGGGCCCTAAATATTAGAACAGATCGGCTAATAAAGGAGCACAATTAATGACCACCAGAATGCCAAGTTTTGAAGGTATCGGTCTCCGAAAAATGGAAAAAAGGTGTCGATAAGGAACTCCAGCCTCCTTTTAATATCAACTTCAGGATGCTTTTAGGTAGAATCAGGGAGATTTTTAACAAAGTGATTTTCCTTGATGACCTATCACAAGATACGAACATATCTGTGTTCCATTTTTATTGAAAAAGCAGATCTTTTAAAAAATCCACAAAATTTGAGATCACCCTCCCTTTTCCATCCTGTACTTAACAAAATAAAATGTATTGCTGGGTTCGTTCTTGAACTGTTTGATTAACTATGCGAAAAATATCACTAAACCTTTTTATTTTGAAAAAATCCGTTAAGCATTAAAACGTTCATGCATGATGTGTTAAACTCTCACAATTTCCCAAATACTAATATTACAAATTTTAAGATTAAAATAAATGAAGTGTTTTTAGCCAAAAGCAAATATATAAATAAACAAATTTCTGAACTAAATTTTATATTGTGTAACTATGTATACTTATATTCAGGATTTACATATACAAATGTACTTCTTTCTAAATAAATATTACACAAAATTTGTGTTTTACGAGGGGTGATCAAAAAGTTTTCGAACTAATTGAATAACATTCAATAAAGGAATATTGTAGGGTTTCAGTGTTGAAAAATTTTCAAAGTAATCCTCTCCAATTTTATTGCACATCTGCAACCATTCTGCCAAACCGCGGATCATGTGATATAGGCGGTCACGTGACATGCTCATAAGCATTCTGTCACAGAAGCTAATTTTTTTCCAGATTCTTATATTTCTAACAATGCTGGTTATTTTTTTTTTACAACAGAAATAGTCCATTTGTCAGAAATGGCCTAATTTCGACAATAGTATGGTGGATAATGAGATTCTTTTGCAGAATGAGCATGGTGACCATCAAAATCCAAGTCTTCTGTCTTTCGAGCGTCGTTTATTTCATGTGGATAAAGTATGGATGCCTTCACTTTATCATATCTTATATGTTAAAAGTCTAAAATAAACGATATTTTAGGGATTTATATAATTACATTATTGTAAAGATATTCATTTATTTTTCCGACTGTAATTTGGCGATCTTTCATATTAAATTGTTTAACAAATTTAAAAACACTCTCTTTCCCAGTGTGCTTTCACTGGGCAACAAGAACAAACATCATTTTTAAACATCTACCTTCCTTCACCTAAACATTCAATCTAATTAATGACAGAACATCTGACAATTCTTTTTTCTTGTCACAAGTGATCTACCTTATGACGTCATTTTCACATTGTGACGTCACAAACATGATGCAAAACGTTTCACTACATATGCTATATATAGAACATGTGTATGAATCAAATTTCATTCTGATCTAAATTGTGGTTTTGCAAATATATAGTTCGCGAACTTTTTGTTCACCCCTCGTATACTACAAGTAACTAATATAATCTAAGATATTTTTGTTAATATTTTATTCTAAAAATATAACTGAATTAAGTGTGTATTGATTACATTGGTGTAGGAAGCAAATTGCTAATTGAAAAAGAAAAAAAATCAGAAATGAAAAAATTGACAAGAAAAAATAAGGAAAATATGTCCATTGTCCAAACTAGTAGTCCAAACCCAAAAATTCTATTTAGGGGAGGGGGTTAGGATCAATTACTTTATTCAAGCACTACCACTTACTTTTTTTTTCTTTGACTACACTGTAACATGCCTGTTTAAAGGGTTGGGGGCTAAATCAATGTCGCTTTCTTCAATGCCTATATTATGTCCTTTTTTTTTGCAAAAATGGGGGAGGAACTAAGCATCACTAGCCCCCCCCCCCATTCCCGATGCCTATGGATTAAATTAATCAGTTGTGAAAACCAAGTCATAAATTTGTGTTTTTATCCTGTGAAATTTAAAACCGGTTTAATGATCAAAATTCAACGACCCTGCTCAGTTTTCAACAGACTAGGGTCTAAATTCAACACCTTTGGTCTCAGTATTCAACGTTGAAAAATGACCCCCGGGTCAATTTTCAACCTGGTGTCATATAATATATTGAACCCCGCAATATTTTGAACCGGGGTTCAAAATATCGCTGCGAAATATTGAACCCCCCTAATAAAATATTGAACCCGGGGTTCGAAATATTATGGCCATAAAATATTGATTCCCCCTGTCCTTTTAATTCAAGAGGTAGGGGAGTTCAAAATATTATGGCCATAAAATATCGAGTCCCCCTGCCCATTTAATTTTACGGGGAGGGGGTTCAAAATATTATGGCCATAAAATATCGAGTCCCCCTGCCCTTTAAATTCAAGAGGGAGGGGGTTCAAAATATTATGGCCATAAAATATTGAGCCCCCCCTGCCTATTTAATTTTACAGGGAGGGGGTTCAAAATATTATGGCCATAAAATATCGAGTCCCCCTGCCCTTTAAATTTAAGAGGAAGGGGGTTCAAAATATTATGGCCTTAAAATATTGAACACCCTGTCCTTTTTAATTTTAGAGGGAGGGGGGGTCAAAATATTATGGCCATAAAATATTGAATCACCCTGCCCATTTAATTTTACTTGGAGGGGGTTCAAAATATTATGGCCATAAAATATTGAACCCCCCTGCCCTTTAAATTTAAGAGGGAGGGGGTTCTGAACCCCCTCGCTCTTGAATTAAAAGGGCAGGGGGACTCGATATTTTATGGCCATAATATTTTGAACCTCCTCCCTCATAAATTAAATGGACAGGGGGACTCAATATTTTATGGCCATAATATTTCGAACCCCCCTCCCTGTAAAATTAAATGGGCAGGGGGACTCAGTTTTTTATGGCCATAATATTTTGAACCCCCTACCTCTTAAATGAAAAAGGTAGGGGTTCAATATTTTATAAGGGGGTTCAATATATCACAGTGAAAAAGTGAACCCGGGTTCAAAATATTATGCGATATTTCGAACCCGGGTTCAATATATCGAGGTATCAAAATATTATGCTACACCGGGTCAAAATTCAACGTTACACCGGCCTTTAGGTACATATTATAAAGTCCAGCAATTATTCATTTATTTGTTAAATCTTTCAAATTACAATTACAGAAAGTACAAAAAATGTAAAAAGTGAAAAGAACGGCATCTTACCGTCCAAACATAACTGATTTGATATACATAAAAATTTCAAGAAAGTAAAATTTTGTTTTTCTAGCATATTTTTTAGAAAAATAATGACTTCAAAAATATCATGCTTTTAAAAATATCATGATATTATCATGATATTGTGGGAAAAATTGTGATATGTCGCGATACGAAATTTTTGGCGATACCCATCGGTACATATTGGTCAGAATGTCGGTACATCTTTTCTACCTTGAGGGTACCCATCTCTTATGTGCAACTCCTCTTTCACCACTGAATGAAATTTAATGAAACTTTCACAGAAACTATGTTACATGGTGCAATGTGACCTCCTTTTTACTTTTTGATTGGACACATATTTTGGATTTCCCATAGCAAAACATGGATAATGCCAGTCTTTCTATAATATTGAAGGGTACCCATCTCTTATCCGCAACTCCTCCTATTCAACAGAATAAATTTAAATATTTTCAGATTCTTTATAATATAATGCCATTGTGCACCTCCTATTCTACTTTTTGATCTGACACTTCTTTTGGGTCTCTGAGGAAAACATAAACTTTGCTGTTATAATCATATGGGAGGTGGGGGTAACATTTAGTGAGCTCAGTGCGCACAGTACTTGTAGTTATAACTTTAATTACTTGACCTTAGAATTTAACTTGCATTTGAGTCACTTTAACTGTTGACATGATTTTTCATAAAGGGTATTACTTTTCACAAATATCTTGACTGAACAATAAAATCATGCTCTAAAAATGTTTAATGAGGTCAATGGGCGACAAAGCTTATCTGAATCAAATTTTCAATTTCAACAGGGTAAAATCACAGGGGGCCCGCAACATATGTATTTTGATTTTAAGTAAATCATATATGTATACAAAAAGAATATAGTGATTACGTAAAATCAAAAACATATGTTACTGGCCCCTGTGGTAAAATCAATCTAATTTTTTTTTTAAGCTCACTTGAGCTGAAATGTCCTCTGTAAATTTTTCATATTTTCAACTTCTAAAGAACCACTGAGCAAATTTTAACCAAACTTGGTGCAAAGCATCACTGGGTGAAGGGGAGTTTAAATAAAATGAAGGTCCATCCCCTTCCAAAGGGAGATAATCTAGAAAAGACAAAGATAGGTTGGGGTCATTGGGAAATTTCTCAAGAGCCACTAGGCTAGAAAAGCTGGAAATATG